>NW_027367245.1:0-60311 GCF_046119375.1 Phyllobates terribilis | reverse complement strand
TTTTCCTGCTAATCCTAGCATGATAAAGAAGATTCAAAGAGAGTGAGATGCCAGCTCCTTTCATTCAGTCAGTAGCTTCAAACATTTCTGGTATATGAAAAACATGTTTTTCAATGGCAAAAATCAATGAATATTGTAAATGCACAAACAGTAATATCTCCACATTGCAAGGTGCAATTCTGAAATTTTTTGCTTTTTCCTGCTAATCCTAGCATGATAAAGATTCAAAGAGAGTGAGATGCCAGCTCCTTTCATTCAGTCAGTAGCTTCAAACATTTCTGGTATATGAAAAACATGTTTTTCAATGGCAAAAATCAATGAATATTGTAAATGCACAAACAGTAATATCTCCACATTGCACGGTGCAATTCTGAAATTTTTAGCTTTTCCTGTTAATCCTAGCATGATAAAGAAGATTCAAAGAGAGTGAGATGCCAGCTCCTTTCATTCAGTCAGTAGCTTCAAACATTTCTGGTATATGAAAACATGTTTTTCAATGGCAAAAATCAATGAATATTGTAATGCACAAACAGTAATATCTCCACATTGCAAGGTGCAATTCTGAAATTTTTTGCTTTTTCCTGCTAATCCTAGCATGATAAAGAAGATTCAAAGAGAGTGAGATGCCAGCTCCTTTCATTCAGTCAGTAGCTTCAAACATTTCTGGTATATGAAAAACATGTTTTTCAATGGCAAAATCATGAAATATTGTAATGCACAAACGAGTATATTCCACATTGCACGGTGCAATTCTGAAATTTTTAGCTTTTTCCTGTTAATCCTAGCATGATAAAGAAGATTCAAAGAGAGTGAGATGCCAGCTCCTTTCATTGTCAGTAGCTTCAAACATTTCTGGTATATGAAAAACATGTTTTTCAATGGCAAAAATCAATGAATATTGTAAATGCACAAACAGTAATATCTCCACATTGCAAGGTGCAATTCTGAAATTTTTGCTTTTTCCTGTTAATCCTAGCATGATAAAGAAGATTCAAAGAGAGTGAGATGCCAGCTCCTTTCATTCAGTCAGTAGCTTCAAACATTTCTGGTATATGAAAAACATGTTTTTCAATGGCAAAAATCAATGAATATTGTAAATGCACAAACAGTAATATCTCCACATTGCAAGGTGCAATTCTGAAATTTTTTGCTTTTTCCTGCTAATCCTAGCATGATAAAGAAGATTCAAAGAGAGTGAGATGCCAGCTCCTTTCATTCAGTCAGTAGCTTCAAACATTTCTGGTATATGAAAAACATGTTTTTCAATGGCAAAAATCAATGAATATTGTAAATGCACAAACAGTAATATCTCCACATTGCAAGGTGCAATTCTGAAATTTTTAGCTTTTTCCTGTTAATCCTAGCATGATAAAGAAGATTCAAAGAGAGTGAGATGCCAGCTCCTTTCATTCAGTCAGTAGCTTCAAACATTTCTGGTATATGAAAAACATGTTTTTCAATGGCAAAAATCAATGAATATTGTAAATGCACAAACAGTAATATCTCCACATTGCAAGGTGCAATTCTGAAATTTTTAGCTTTTTCCTGTTAATCCTAGCATGATAAAGAAGATTCAAAGAGAGTGAGATGCCAGCTCCTTTCATTCAGTCAGTAGCTTCAAACATTTCTGGTATATGAAAAACATGTTTTTCAATGGCAAAAATCAATGAATATTGTAAATGCACAAACAGTAATATCTCCACATTGCAAGGTGCAATTCTGAAATTTTTTGCTTTTTCCTGCTAATCCTAGCATGATAAAGAAGATTCAAAGAGAGTGAGATGCCAGCTCCTTTCATTCAGTCAGTAGCTTCAAACATTTCTGGTATATGAAAAACATGTTTTTCAATGGCAAAAATCAATGAATATTGTAAATGCACAAACAGTAATATCTCCACATTGCACGGTGCAATTCTGAAATTTTTAGCTTTTTCCTGTTAATCCTAGCATGATAAAGAAGATTCAAAGAGAGTGAGATGCCAGCTCCTTTCATTCAGTCAGTAGCTTCAAACATTTCTGGTATATGAAAAACATGTTTTTCAATGGCAAAAATCAATGAATATTGTAAATGCACAAACAGTAATATCTCCACATTGCACGGTGCAATTCTGAAATTTTTTGCTTTTTCCTGTTAATCCTAGCATGATAAAGAAGATTCAAAGAGAGTGAGATGCCAGCTCCTTTCATTCAGTCAGTAGCTTCAAACATTTCTGGTATATGAAAAACATGTTTTTCAATGGCAAAAATCAATGAATATTGTAAATGCACAAACAGTAATATCTCCACATTGCAAGGTGCAATTCTGAAATTTTTTGCTTTTTCCTGCTAATCCTAGCATGATAAAGAAGATTCAAAGAGAGTGAGATGCCAGCTCCTTTCATTCAGTCAGTAGCTTCAAACATTTCTGGTATATGAAAAACATGTTTTTCAATGGCAAAAATCAATGAATATTGTAAATGCACAAACAGTAATATCTCCACATTGCACGGTGCAATTCTGAAATTTTTAGCTTTTTCCTGTTAATCCTAGCATGATAAAGAAGATTCAAAGAGAGTGAGATGCCAGCTCCTTTCATTCAGTCAGTAGCTTCAAACATTTCTGGTATATGAAAAACATGTTTTTCAATGGCAAAAATCAATGAATATTGTAAATGCACAAACAGTAATATCTCCACATTGCAAGGTGCAATTCTGAAATTTTTTGCTTTTTCCTGTTAATCCTAGCATGATAAAGAAGATTCAAAGAGAGTGAGATGCCAGCTCCTTTCATTCAGTCAGTAGCTTCAAACATTTCTGGTATATGAAAAACATGTTTTTCAATGGCAAAAATCAATGAATATTGTAAATGCACAAACAGTAATATCTCCACATTGCAAGGTGCAATTCTGAAATTTTTTGCTTTTTCCTGCTAATCCTAGCATGATAAAGAAGATTCAAAGAGAGTGAGATGCCAGCTCCTTTCATTCAGTCAGTAGCTTCAAACATTTCTGGTATATGAAAAACATGTTTTTCAATGGCAAAAATCAATGAATATTGTAAATGCACAAACAGTAATATCTCCACATTGCACGGTGCAATTCTGAAATTTTTAGCTTTTTCCTGTTAATCCTAGCATGATAAAGAAGATTCAAAGAGAGTGAGATGCCAGCTCCTTTCATTCAGTCAGTAGCTTCAAACATTTCTGGTATATGAAAAACATGTTTTTCAATGGCAAAAATCAATGAATATTGTAAATGCACAAACAGTAATATCTCCACATTGCAAGGTGCAATTCTGAAATTTTTTGCTTTTTCCTGTTAATCCTAGCATGATAAAGAAGATTCAAAGAGAGTGAGATGCCAGCTCCTTTCATTCAGTCAGTAGCTTCAAACATTTCTGGTATATGAAAAACATGTTTTTCAATGGCAAAAATCAATGAATATTGTAAATGCACAAACAGTAATATCTCCACATTGCACGGTGCAATTCTGAAATTTTTAGCTTTTTCCTGTTAATCCTAGCATGATAAAGAAGATTCAAAGAGAGTGAGATGCCAGCTCCTTTCATTCAGTCAGTAGCTTCAAACATTTCTGGTATATGAAAAACATGTTTTTCAATGGCAAAAATCAATGAATATTGTAAATGCACAAACAGTAATATCTCCACATTGCAAGGTGCAATTCTGAAATTTTTTGCTTTTTCCTGTTAATCCTAGCATGATAAAGAAGATTCAAAGAGAGTGAGATGCCAGCTCCTTTCATTCAGTCAGTAGCTTCAAACATTTCTGGTATATGAAAAACATGTTTTTCAATGGCAAAAATCAATGAATATTGTAAATGCACAAACAGTAATATCTCCACATTGCAAGGTGCAATTCTGAAATTTTTAGCTTTTTCCTGTTAATCCTAGCATGATAAAGAAGATTCAAAGAGAGTGAGATGCCAGCTCCTTTCATTCAGTCAGTAGCTTCAAACATTTCTGGTATATGAAAAACATGTTTTTCAATGGCAAAAATCAATGAATATTGTAAATGCACAAACAGTAATATCTCCACATTGCAAGGTGCAATTCTGAAATTTTTTGCTTTTTCCTGTTAATCCTAGCATGATAAAGAAGATTCAAAGAGAGTGAGATGCCAGCTCCTTTCATTCAGTCAGTAGCTTCAAACATTTCTGGTATATGAAAAACATGTTTTTCAATGGCAAAAATCAATGAATATTGTAAATGCACAAACAGTAATATCTCCACATTGCAAGGTGCAATTCTGAAATTTTTTGCTTTTTCCTGTTAATCCTAGCATGATAAAGAAGATTCAAAGAGAGTGAGATGCCAGCTCCTTTCATTCAGTCAGTAGCTTCAAACATTTCTGGTATATGAAAAACATGTTTTTCAATGGCAAAAATCAATGAATATTGTAAATGCACAAACAGTAATATCTCCACATTGCAAGGTGCAATTCTGAAATTTTTTGCTTTTTCCTGCTAATCCTAGCATGATAAAGAAGATTCAAAGAGTGAGATGCCAGCTCCTTTCATTCAGTCAGTAGCTTCAAACATTTCTGGTATATGAAAAACATGTTTTTCAATGGCAAAAATCAATGAATATTGTAAATGCACAAACAGTAATATCTCCACATTGCAAGGTGCATTTCTGAAATTTTTTGTTTTTCCTGCTAATCCTAGCATGATAAAGAAGATTCAAAGAGAGTGAGATGCCAGCTCCTTTCATTCAGTCAGTAGCTTCAAACATTTCTGGTATATGAAAAACATGTTTTTCAATGGCAAAAATCAATGAATATTGTAAATGCACAAACAGTAATATCTCCACATTGCACGGTGCAATTCTGAAATTTTTAGCTTTTTCCTGTTAATCCTAGCATGATAAAGAAGATTCAAAGAGAGTGAGATGCCAGCTCCTTTCATTCAGTCAGTAGCTTCAAACATTTCTGGTATATGAAAAACATGTTTTTCAATGGCAAAAATCAATGAATATTGTAAATGCACAAACAGTAATATCTCCACATTGCACGGTGCAATTCTGAAATTTTTAGCTTTTTCCTGTTAATCCTAGCATGATAAAGAAGATTCAAAGAGAGTGAGATGCCAGCTCCTTTCATTCATTCAGTAGCTTCAAACATTTCTGGTATATGAAAAACATGTTTTTCAATGGCAAAAATCAATGAATATTGTAAATGCACAAACAGTAATATCTCCACATTGCAAGGTGCAATTCTGAAATTTTTTGCTTTTTCCTGCTAATCCTAGCATGATAAAGAAGATTCAAAGAGTGAGATGCCAGCTCCTTTCATTCAGTCAGTAGCTTCAAACATTTCTGGTATATGAAAAACATGTTTTTCAATGGCAAAAATCAATGAATATTGTAAATGCACAAACAGTAATATCTCCACATTGCAAGGTGCAATTCTGAAATTTTTTGCTTTTTCCTGTTAATCCTAGCATGATAAAGAAGATTCAAAGAGAGTGAGATGCCAGCTCCTTTCATTCAGTCAGTAGCTTCAAACATTTCTGGTATATGAAAAACATGTTTTTCAATGGCAAAAATCAATGAATATTGTAAATGCACAAACAGTAATATCTCCACATTGCAAGGTGCAATTCTGAAATTTTTTGCTTTTTCCTGCTAATCCTAGCATGATAAAGAAGATTCAAAGAGAGTGAGATGCCAGCTCCTTTCATTCAGTCAGTAGCTTCAAACATTTCTGGTATATGAAAAACATGTTTTTCAATGGCAAAAATCAATGAATATTGTAAATGCACAAACAGTAATATCTCCACATTGCACGGTGCAATTCTGAAATTTTTAGCTTTTTCCTGTTAATCCTAGCATGATAAAGAAGATTCAAAGAGAGTGAGATGCCAGCTCCTTTCATTCAGTCAGTAGGTTCAAACATTTCTGGTATATGAAAAACATGTTTTTCAATGGCAAAAATCAATGAATATTGTAAATGCACAAACAGTAATATCTCCACATTGCAAGGTGCAATTCTGAAATTTTTGCTTTTTCCTGCTAATCCTAGCATGATAAAGAAGATTCAAAGAGAGTGAGATGCCAGCTCCTTTCATTCAGTCAGTAGCTTCAAACATTTCTGGTATATGAAAAACTTGTTTTTCAATGGCAAAAATCAATGAATATTGTAAATGCACAAACAGTAATATCTCCACATTGCAAGGTGCAATTCTGAAATTTTTTGCTTTTTCCTGCTAATCCTAGCATGATAAAGAAGATTCAAAGAGAGTGAGATGCCAGCTCCTTTCATTCAGTCAGTAGCTTCAAACATTTCTGGTATATGAAAAACATGTTTTTCAATGGCAAAAATCAATGAATATTGTAAATGCACAAACAGTAATATCTCCACATTGCACGGTGCAATTCTGAAATTTTTAGCTTTTTCCTGTTAATCCTAGCATGATAAAGAAGATTCAAAGAGAGTGAGATGCCAGCTCCTTTCATTCAGTCAGTAGCTTCAAACATTTCTGGTATATGAAAAACATGTTTTTCAATGGCAAAAATCAATGAATATTGTAAATGCACAAACAGTAATATCTCCACATTGCAAGGTGCAATTCTGAAATTTTTGCTTTTTCCTGCTAATCCTAGCATGATAAAGAAGATTCAAAGAGAGTGAGATGCCAGCTCCTTTCATTCAGTCAGTAGCTTCAAACATTTCTGGTATATGAAAAACATGTTTTTCAATGGCAAAAATCAATGAATATTGTAAATGCACAAACAGTAATATCTCCACATTGCACGGTGCAATTCTGAAATTTTTAGCTTTTTCCTGTTAATCCTAGCATGATAAAGAAGATTCAAAGAGAGTGAGATGCCAGCTCCTTTCATTGTCAGTAGCTTCAAACATTTCTGGTATATGAAAAACATGTTTTTCAATGGCAAAAATCAATGAATATTGTAAATGCACAAACAGTAATATCTCCACATTGCAAGGTGCAATTCTGAAATTTTTTGCTTTTTCCTGTTAATCCTAGCATGATAAAGAAGATTCAAAGAGAGTGAGATGCCAGCTCCTTTCATTCAGTCAGTAGCTTCAAACATTTCTGGTATATGAAAAACATGTTTTTCAATGGCAAAAATCAATGAATATTGTAAATGCACAAACAGTAATATCTCCACATTGCAAGGTGCAATTCTGAAATTTTTTGCTTTTTCCTGCTAATCCTAGCATGATAAAGAAGATTCAAAGAGAGTGAGATGCCAGCTCCTTTCATTCAGTCAGTAGCTTCAAACATTTCTGGTATATGAAAAACATGTTTTTCAATGGCAAAAATCAATGAATATTGTAAATGCACAAACAGTAATATCTCCACATTGCACGGTGCAATTCTGAAATTTTTAGCTTTTTCCTGTTAATCCTAGCAGGATAAAGAAGATTCAAAGAGAGTGAGATGCCAGCTCCTTTCATTCAGTCAGTAGCTTCAAACATTTCTGGTATATGAAAAACATGTTTTTCAATGGCAAAAATCAATGAATATTGTAAATGCACAAACAGTAATATCTCCACATTGCAAGGTGCAATTCTGAAATTTTTTGCTTTTTCCTGTTAATCCTAGCATGATAAAGAAGATTCAAAGAGAGTGAGATGCCAGCTCCTTTCATTCAGTCAGTAGCTTCAAACATTTCTGGTATATGAAAAACATGTTTTTCAATGGCAAAAATCAATGAATATTGTAAATGCACAAACAGTAATATCTCCACATTGCAAGGTGCAATTCTGAAATTTTTTGCTTTTTCCTGCTAATCCTAGCATGATAAAGAAGATTCAAAGAGAGTGAGATGCCAGCTCCTTTCATTCAGTCAGTAGCTTCAAACATTTCTGGTATATGAAAAACATGTTTTTCAATGGCAAAAATCAATGAATATTGTAAATGCACAAACAGTAATATCTCCACATTGCACGGTGCAATTCTGAAATTTTTAGCTTTTTCCTGTTAATCCTAGCATGATAAAGAAGATTCAAAGAGAGTGAGATGCCAGCTCCTTTCATTCAGTCAGTAGCTTCAAACATTTCTGGTATATGAAAAACGTTTTTCAATGGCAAAAATCAATGAATATTGTAAATGCACAAACAGTAATATCTCCACATTGCACGGTGCAATTCTGAAATTTTTAGCTTTTTCCTGTTAATCCTAGCATGATAAAGAAGATTCAAAGAGAGTGAGATGCCAGCTCCTTTCATTCAGTCAGTAGCTTCAAACATTTCTGGTATATGAAAAACATGTTTTTCAATGGCAAAAATCAATGAATATTGTAAATGCACAAACAGTAATATCTCCACATTGCAAGGTGCAATTCTGAAATTTTTTGCTTTTTCCTGCTAATCCTAGCATGATAAAGAAGATTCAAAGAGAGTGAGATGCCAGCTCCTTTCATTCAGTCAGTAGCTTCAAACATTTCTGGTATATGAAAAACATGTTTTTCAATGGCAAAAATCAATGAATATTGTAAATGCACAAACAGTAATATCTCCACATTGCACGGTGCAATTCTGAAATTTTTAGCTTTTTCCTGTTAATCCTAGCATGATAAAGAAGATTCAAAGAGAGTGAGATGCCAGCTCCTTTCATTCAGTCAGTAGCTTCAAACATTTCTGGTATATGAAAAACATGTTTTTCAATGGCAAAAATCAATGAATATTGTAAATGCACAAACAGTAATATCTCCACATTGCAAGGTGCAATTCTGAAATTTTTTGCTTTTTCCTGTTAATCCTAGCATGATAAAGAAGATTCAAAGAGAGTGAGATGCCAGCTCCTTTCATTCAGTCAGTAGCTTCAAACATTTCTGGTATATGAAAAACATGTTTTTCAATGGCAAAAATCAATGAATATTGTAAATGCACAAACAGTAATATCTCCACATTGCAAGGTGCAATTCTGAAATTTTTTGCTTTTTCCTGCTAATCCTAGCATGATAAAGAAGATTCAAAGAGAGTGAGATGCCAGCTCCTTTCATTCAGTCAGTAGCTTCAAACATTTCTGGTATATGAAAAACATGTTTTTCAATGGCAAAAATCAATGAATATTGTAAATGCACAAACAGTAATATCTCCACATTGCACGGTGCAATTCTGAAATTTTTAGCTTTTTCCTGTTAATCCTAGCATGATAAAGAAGATTCAAAGAGAGTGAGATGCCAGCTCCTTTCATTCAGTCAGTAGCTTCAAACATTTCTGGTATATGAAAAACATGTTTTTCAATGGCAAAAATCAATGAATATTGTAAATGCACAAACAGTAATATCTCCACATTGCAAGGTGCAATTCTGAAATTTTTTGCTTTTTCCTGTTAATCCTAGCATGATAAAGAAGATTCAAAGAGAGTGAGATGCCAGCTCCTTTCATTCAGTCAGTAGCTTCAAACATTTCTAGGTATATGAAAAACATGTTTTTCAATGGCAAAAATCAATGAATATTGTAAATGCACAAACAGTAATATCTCCACATTGCACGGTGCAATTCTGAAATTTTTTAGCTTTTTCCTGTTAATCCTAGCATGATAAAGAAGATTCAAAGAGAGTGAGATGCCAGCTCCTTTCATTCAGTCAGTAGCTTCAAACATTTCTGGTATATGAAAAACATGTTTTTCAATGGCAAAAATCAATGAATATTGTAAATGCACAAACAGTAATATCTCCACATTGCAAGGTGCAATTCTGAAATTTTTTGCTTTTTCCTGTTAATCCTAGCATGATAAAGAAGATTCAAAGAGAGTGAGATGCCAGCTCCTTTCATTCAGTCAGTAGCTTCAAACATTTCTGGTATATGAAAAACATGTTTTTCAATGGCAAAAATCAATGAATATTGTAAATGCACAAACAGTAATATCTCCACATTGCAGGTGCAATTCTGAAATTTTTAGCTTTTTCCTGTTAATCCTAGCATGATAAAGAAGATTCAAAGAGAGTGAGATGCCAGCTCCTTTCATTCAGTCAGTAGCTTCAAACATTTCTGGTATATGAAAAACATGTTTTTCAATGGCAAAAATCAATGAATATTGTAAATGCACAAACAGTAATATCTCCACATTGCAAGGTGCAATTCTGAAATTTTTTGCTTTTTCCTGTTAATCCTAGCATGATAAAGAAGATTCAAAGAGAGTGAGATGCCAGCTCCTTTCATTCAGTCAGTAGCTTCAAACATTTCTGGTATATGAAAAACATGTTTTTCAATGGCAAAAATCAATGAATATTGTAAATGCACAAACAGTAATATCTCCACATTGCAAGGTGCAATTCTGAAATTTTTTGCTTTTTCCTGTTAATCCTAGCATGATAAAGAAGATTCAAAGAGAGTGAGATGCCAGCTCCTTTCATTCAGTCAGTAGCTTCAAACATTTCTGGTATATGAAAAACGTTTTTCAATGGCAAAAATCAATGAATATTGTAAATGCACAAACAGTAATATCTCCACATTGCAAGGTGCAATTCTGAAATTTTTTGCTTTTTCCTGCTAATCCTAGCATGATAAAGAAGATTCAAAGAGTGAGATGCCAGCTCCTTTCATTCAGTCAGTAGCTTCAAACATTTCTGGTATATGAAAAACATGTTTTTCAATGGCAAAAATCAATGAATATTGTAAATGCACAAACAGTAATATCTCCACATTGCAAGGTGCTTTTCTGAAATTTTTGTTTTTTCCTGCTAATCCTAGCATGATAAAGAAGATTCAAAGAGAGTGAGATGCCAGCTCCTTTCATTCAGTCAGTAGCTTCAAACATTTCTGGTATATGAAAAACATGTTTTTCAATGGCAAAAATCAATGAATATTGTAAATGCACAAACAGTAATATCTCCACATTGCACGGTGCAATTCTGAAATTTTTAGCTTTTTCCTGTTAATCCTAGCATGATAAAGAAGATTCAAAGAGAGTGAGATGCCAGCTCCTTTCATTCAGTCAGTAGCTTCAAACATTTCTGGTATATGAAAAACATGTTTTTCAATGGCAAAAATCAATGAATATTGTAAATGCACAAACAGTAATATCTCCACATTGCACGGTGCAATTCTGAAATTTTTAGCTTTTTCCTGTTAATCCTAGCATGATAAAGAAGATTCAAAGAGAGTGAGATGCCAGCTCCTTTCATTCATTCAGTAGCTTCAAACATTTCTGGTATATGAAAAACATGTTTTTCAATGGCAAAAATCAATGAATATTGTAAATGCACAAACAGTAATATCTCCACATTGCACGGTGCAATTCTGAAATTTTTAGCTTTTTCCTGTTAATCCTAGCATGATAAAGAAGATTCAAAGAGAGTGAGATGCCAGCTCCTTTCATTCAGTCAGTAGGTTCAAACATTTCTGGTATATGAAAAACATGTTTTTCAATGGCAAAAATCAATGAATATTGTAAATGCACAAACAGTAATATCTCCACATTGCAAGGTGCAATTCTGAAATTTTTTGCTTTTTCCTGCTAATCCTAGCATGATAAAGAAGATTCAAAGAGAGTGAGATGCCAGCTCCTTTCATTCAGTCAGTAGCTTCAAACATTTCTCGTATATGAAAAACTTGTTTTTCAATGGCAAAAATCAATGAATATTGTAAATGCACAAACAGTAATATCTCCACATTGCAAGGTGCAATTCTGAAATTTTTTGCTTTTTCCTGCTAATCCTAGCATGATAAAGAAGATTCAAAGAGAGTGAGATGCCAGCTCCTTTCATTCAGTCAGTAGCTTCAAACATTTCTGGTATATGAAAAACATGTTTTTCAATGGCAAAAATCAATGAATATTGTAAATGCACAAACAGTAATATCTCCACATTGCACGGTGCAATTCTGAAATTTTTAGCTTTTTCCTGTTAATCCTAGCATGATAAAGAAGATTCAAAGAGAGTGAGATGCCAGCTCCTTTCATTCAGTCAGTAGCTTCAAACATTTCTGGTATATGAAAAACATGTTTTTCAATGGCAAAAATCAATGAATATTGTAAATGCACAAACAGTAATATCTCCACATTGCAAGGTGCAATTCTGAAATTTTTTGCTTTTTCCTGCTAATCCTAGCATGATAAAGAAGATTCAAAGAGAGTGAGATGCCAGCTCCTTTCATTCAGTCAGTAGCTTCAAACATTTCTGGTATATGAAAAACATGTTTTTCAATGGCAAAAATCAATGAATATTGTAAATGCACAAACAGTAATATCTCCACATTGCACGGTGCAATTCTGAAATTTTTAGCTTTTTCCTGTTAATCCTAGCATGATAAAGATTCAAAGAGAGTGAGATGCCAGCTCCTTTCATTCAGTCAGTAGCTTCAAACATTTCTGGTATATGAAAAACATGTTTTTCAATGGCAAAAATCAATGAATATTGTAAATGCACAAACAGTAATATCTCCACATTGCAAGGTGCAATTCTGAAATTTTTTGCTTTTTCCTGTTAATCCTAGCATGATAAAGAAGATTCAAAGAGAGTGAGATGCCAGCTCCTTTCATTCAGTCAGTAGCTTCAAACATTTCTGGTATATGAAAAGCATGTTTTTCAATGGCAAAAATCAATGAATATTGTAAATGCACAAACAGTAATATCTCCACATTGCACGGTGCAATTCTGAAATTTTTAGCTTTTTCCTGTTAATCCTAGCATGATAAAGAAGATTCAAAGAGAGTGAGATGCCAGCTCCTTTCATTCAGTCAGTAGCTTCAAACATTTCTGGTATATGAAAAACATGTTTTTCAATGGCAAAAATCAATGAATATTGTAAATGCACAAACAGTAATATCTCCACATTGCAAGGTGCAATTCTGAAATTTTTTGCTTTTTCCTGTTAATCCTAGCATGATAAAGAAGATTCAAAGAGAGTGAGATGCCAGCTCCTTTCATTCAGTCAGTAGCTTCAAACATTTCTGGTATATGAAAAACATGTTTTTCAATGGCAAAAATCAATGAATATTGTAAATGCACAAACAGTAATATCTCCACATTGCAAGGTGCTTTTCTGAAATTTTTTGTTTTTTCCTGCTAATCCTAGCATGATAAAGAAGATTCAAAGAGAGTGAGATGCCAGCTCCTTTCATTCAGTCAGTAGCTTCAAACATTTCTGGTATATGAAAAACTTGTTTTTCAATGGCAAAAATCAATGAATATTGTAAATGCACAAACAGTAATATCTCCACATTGCACGGTGCAATTCTGAAATTTTTAGCTTTTTCCTGTTAATCCTAGCATGATAAAGAAGATTCAAAGAGAGTGAGATGCCAGCTCCTTTCATTCAGTCAGTAGCTTCAAACATTTCTGGTATATGAAAAACATGTTTTTCAATGGCAAAAATCAATGAATATTGTAAATGCACAAACAGTAATATCTCCACATTGCAAGGTGCAATTCTGAAATTTTTTGCTTTTTCCTGTTAATCCTAGCATGATAAAGAAGATTCAAAGAGAGTGAGATGCCAGCTCCTTTCATTCAGTCAGTAGCTTCAAACATTTCTGGTATATGAAAAACATGTTTTTCAATGGCAAAAATCAATGAATATTGTAAATGCACAAACAGTAATATCTCCACATTGCAAGGTGCTTTTCTGAAATTTTTTGTTTTTTCCTGCTAATCCTAGCATGATAAAGAAGATTCAAAGAGAGTGAGATGCCAGCTCCTTTCATTCAGTCAGTAGCTTCAAACATTTCTGGTATATGAAAAACATGTTTTTCAATGGCAAAAATCAATGAATATTGTAAATGCACAAACAGTAATATCTCCACATTGCACGGTGCAATTCTGAAATTTTTAGCTTTTTCCTGTTAATCCTAGCATGATAAAGAAGATTCAAAGAGAGTGAGATGCCAGCTCCTTTCATTCAGTCAGTAGCTTCAAACATTTCTGGTATATGAAAAACATGTTTTTCAATGGCAAAAATCAATGAATATTGTAAATGCACAAACAGTAATATCTCCACATTGCACGGTGCAATTCTGAAATTTTTAGCTTTTTCCTGTTAATCCTAGCATGATAAAGAAGATTCAAAGAGAGTGAGATGCCAGCTCCTTTCATTCAGTCAGTAGCTTCAAACATTTCTGGTATATGAAAAACATGTTTTTCAATGGCAAAAATCAATGAATATTGTAAATGCACAAACAGTAATATCTCCACATTGCAAGGTGCAATTCTGAAATTTTTTGCTTTTTCCTGTTAATCCTAGCATGATAAAGAAGATTCAAAGAGAGTGAGATGCCAGCTCCTTTCATTCAGTCAGTAGCTTCAAACATTTCTGGTATATGAAAAACATGTTTTTCAATGGCAAAAATCAAGGAATATTGTAAATGCAGAAACAGTAATATCTCCACATTGCAAGGTGCAATTCTGAAATTTTTTGCTTTTTCCTGCTAATCCTAGCATGATAAAGAAGATTCAAAGAGAGTGAGATGCCAGCTCCTTTCATTCAGTCAGTAGCTTCAAACATTTCTGGTATATGAAAAACATGTTTTTCAATGGCAAAAATCAATGAATATTGTAAATGCACAAACAGTAATATCTCCACATTGCACGGTGCAATTCTGAAATTTTTAGCTTTTTCCTGTTAATCCTAGCATGATAAAGAAGATTCAAAGAGAGTGAGATGCCAGCTCCTTTCATTCAGTCAGTAGCTTCAAACATTTCTGGTATATGAAAAACATGTTTTTCAATGGCAAAAATCAATGAATATTGTAAATGCACAAACAGTAATATCTCCACATTGCAAGGTGCAATTCTGAAATTTTTTGCTTTTTCCTGCTAATCCTAGCATGATAAAGAAGATTCAAAGAGAGTGAGATGCCAGCTCCTTTCATTCAGTCAGTAGCTTCAAACATTTCTGGTATATGAAAAACATGTTTTTCAATGGCAAAAATCAATGAATATTGTAAATGCACAAACAGTAATATCTCCACATTGCAAGGTGCAATTCTGAAATTTTTTGCTTTTTCCTGCTAATCCTAGCATGATAAAGAAGATTCAAAGAGAGTGAGATGCCAGCTCCTTTCATTCAGTCAGTAGCTTCAAACATTTCTGGTATATGAAAAACATGTTTTTCAATGGCAAAAATCAATGAATATTGTAAATGCACAAACAGTAATATCTCCACATTGCACGGTGCAATTCTGAAATTTTTAGCTTTTTCCTGTTAATCCTAGCATGATAAAGAAGATTCAAAGAGAGTGAGATGCCAGCTCCTTTCATTCAGTCAGTAGCTTCAAACATTTCTGGTATATGAAAAACATGTTTTTCAATGGCAAAAATCAATGAATATTGTAAATGCACAAACAGTAATATCTCCACATTGCAAGGTGCAATTCTGAAATTTTTTGCTTTTTCCTGCTAATCCTAGCATGATAAAGAAGATTCAAAGAGAGTGAGATGCCAGCTCCTTTCATTCAGTCAGTAGCTTCAAACATTTCTGGTATATGAAAAACATGTTTTTCAATGGCAAAAATCAATGAATATTGTAAATGCACAAACAGTAATATCTCCACATTGCACGGTGCAATTCTGAAATTTTTAGCTTTTTCCTGTTAATCCTAGCATGATAAAGAAGATTCAAAGAGAGTGAGATGCCAGCTCCTTTCATTGTCAGTAGCTTCAAACATTTCTGGTATATGAAAAACATGTTTTTCAATGGCAAAAATCAATGAATATTGTAAATGCACAAACAGTAATATCTCCACATTGCAAGGTGCAATTCTGAAATTTTTTGCTTTTTCCTGTTAATCCTAGCATGATAAAGAAGATTCAAAGAGAGTGAGATGCCAGCTCCTTTCATTCAGTCAGTAGCTTCAAACATTTCTGGTATATGAAAAACATGTTTTTCAATGGCAAAAATCAATGAATATTGTAAATGCACAAACAGTAATATCTCCACATTGCAAGGTGCAATTCTGAAATTTTTTGCTTTTTCCTGCTAATCCTAGCATGATAAAGAAGATTCAAAGAGAGTGAGATGCCAGCTCCTTTCATTCAGTCAGTAGCTTCAAACATTTCTGGTATATGAAAAACATGTTTTTCAATGGCAAAAATCAATGAATATTGTAAATGCACAAACAGTAATATCTCCACATTGCACGGTGCAATTCTGAAATTTTTAGCTTTTTCCTGTTAATCCTAGCATGATAAAGAAGATTCAAAGAGAATGAGATGCCAGCTCCTTTCATTCAGTCAGTAGCTTCAAACATTTCTGGTATATGAAAAACATGTTTTTCAATGGCAAAAATCAATGAATATTGTAAATGCACAAACAGTAATATCTCCACATTGCAAGGTGCAATTCTGAAATTTTTTGCTTTTTCCTGTTAATCCTAGCATGATAAAGAAGATTCAAAGAGAGTGAGATGCCAGCTCCTTTCATTCAGTCAGTAGCTTCAAACATTTCTGGTATATGAAAAACATGTTTTTCAATGGCAAAAATCAATGAATATTGTAAATGCACAAACAGTAATATCTCCACATTGCAAGGTGCAATTCTGAAATTTTTTGCTTTTTCCTGCTAATCCTAGCATGATAAAGAAGATTCAAAGAGAGTGAGATGCCAGCTCCTTTCATTCAGTCAGTAGCTTCAAACATTTCTGGTATATGAAAAACATGTTTTTCAATGGCAAAAATCAATGAATATTGTAAATGCACAAACAGTAATATCTCCACATTGCACGGTGCAATTCTGAAATTTTTAGCTTTTTCCTGTTAATCCTAGCATGATAAAGAAGATTCAAAGAGAGTGAGATGCCAGCTCCTTTCATTCAGTCAGTAGCTTCAAACATTTCTGGTATATGAAAAACGTTTTTCAATGGCAAAAATCAATGAATATTGTAAATGCACAAACAGTAATATCTCCACATTGCACGGTGCAATTCTGAAATTTTTAGCTTTTTCCTGTTAATCCTAGCATGATAAAGAAGATTCAAAGAGAGTGAGATGCCAGCTCCTTTCATTCAGTCAGTAGCTTCAAACATTTCTGGTATATGAAAAACATGTTTTTCAATGGCAAAAATCAATGAATATTGTAAATGCACAAACAGTAATATCTCCACATTGCAAGGTGCAATTCTGAAATTTTTTGCTTTTTCCTGCTAATCTTAGCATGATAAAGAAGATTCAAAGAGAGTGAGATGCCAGCTCCTTTCATTCAGTCAGTAGCTTCAAACATTTCTGGTATATGAAAAACATGTTTTTCAATGGCAAAAATCAATGAATATTGTAAATGCACAAACAGTAATATCTCCACATTGCAAGGTGCAATTCTGAAATTTTTTGCTTTTTCCTGCTAATCCTAGCATGATAAAGAAGATTCAAAGAGAGTGAGATGCCAGCTCCTTTCATTCAGTCAGTAGCTTCAAACATTTCTGGTATATGAAAAACATGTTTTTCAATGGCAAAAATCAATGAATATTGTAAATGCACAAACAGTAATATCTCCACATTGCACGGTGCAATTCTGAAATTTTTAGCTTTTTCCTGTTAATCCTAGCATGATAAAGAAGATTCAAAGAGAGTGAGATGCCAGCTCCTTTCATTCAGTCAGTAGCTTCAAACATTTCTGGTATATGAAAAACATGTTTTTCAATGGCAAAAATCAATGAATATTGTAAATGCACAAACAGTAATATCTCCACATTGCAAGGTGCAATTCTGAAATTTTTTGCTTTTTCCTGCTAATCCTAGCATGATAAAGAAGATTCAAAGAGAGTGAGATGCCAGCTCCTTTCATTCAGTCAGTAGCTTCAAACATTTCTGGTATATGAAAAACATGTTTTTCAATGGCAAAAATCAATGAATATTGTAAATGCACAAACAGTAATATCTCCACATTGCACGGTGCAATTCTGAAATTTTTAGCTTTTTCCTGTTAATCCTAGCATGATAAAGAAGATTCAAAGAGAGTGAGATGCCAGCTCCTTTCATTGTCAGTAGCTTCAAACATTTCTGGTATATGAAAAACATGTTTTTCAATGGCAAAAATCAATGAATATTGTAAATGCACAAACAGTAATATCTCCACATTGCAAGGTGCAATTCTGAAATTTTTTGCTTTTTCCTGTTAATCCTAGCATGATAAAGAAGATTCAAAGAGAGTGAGATGCCAGCTCCTTTCATTCAGTCAGTAGCTTCAAACATTTCTGGTATATGAAAAACATGTTTTTCAATGGCAAAAATCAATGAATATTGTAAATGCACAAACAGTAATATCTCCACATTGCAAGGTGCAATTCTGAAATTTTTTGCTTTTTCCTGCTAATCCTAGCATGATAAAGAAGATTCAAAGAGAGTGAGATGCCAGCTCCTTTCATTCAGTCAGTAGCTTCAAACATTTCTGGTATATGAAAAACATGTTTTTCAATGGCAAAAATCAATGAATATTGTAAATGCACAAACAGTAATATCTCCACATTGCACGGTGCAATTCTGAAATTTTTAGCTTTTTCCTGTTAATCCTAGCATGATAAAGAAGATTCAAAGAGAGTGAGATGCCAGCTCCTTTCATTCAGTCAGTAGCTTCAAACATTTCTGGTATATGAAAAACATGTTTTTCAATGGCAAAAATCAATGAATATTGTAAATGCACAAACAGTAATATCTCCACATTGCAAGGTGCAATTCTGAAATTTTTTGCTTTTTCCTGTTAATCCTAGCATGATAAAGAAGATTCAAAGAGAGTGAGATGCCAGCTCCTTTCATTCAGTCAGTAGCTTCAAACATTTCTGGTATATGAAAAACATGTTTTTCAATGGCAAAAATCAATGAATATTGTAAATGCACAAACAGTAATATCTCCACATTGCAAGGTGCAATTCTGAAATTTTTTGCTTTTTCCTGCTAATCCTAGCATGATAAAGAAGATTCAAAGAGAGTGAGATGCCAGCTCCTTTCATTCAGTCAGTAGCTTCAAACATTTCTGGTATATGAAAAACATGTTTTTCAATGGCAAAAATCAATGAATATTGTAAATGCACAAACAGTAATATCTCCACATTGCACGGTGCAATTCTGAAATTTTTAGCTTTTTCCTGTTAATCCTAGCATGATAAAGAAGATTCAAAGAGAGTGAGATGCCAGCTCCTTTCATTCAGTCAGTAGCTTCAAACATTTCTGGTATATGAAAAACGTTTTTCAATGGCAAAAATCAATGAATATTGTAAATGCACAAACAGTAATATCTCCACATTGCACGGTGCAATTCTGAAATTTTTAGCTTTTTCCTGTTAATCCTAGCATGATAAAGAAGATTCAAAGAGAGTGAGATGCCAGCTCCTTTCATTCAGTCAGTAGCTTCAAACATTTCTGGTATATGAAAAACATGTTTTTCAATGGCAAAAATCAATGAATATTGTAAATGCACAAACAGTAATATCTCCACATTGCAAGGTGCAATTCTGAAATTTTTTGCTTATTCCTGCTAATCCTAGCATGATAAAGAAGATTCAAAGAGAGTGAGATGCCAGCTCCTTTCATTCAGTCAGTAGCTTCAAACATTTCTGGTATATGAAAAACATGTTTTTCAATGGCAAAAATCAATGAATATTGTAAATGCACAAACAGTAATATCTCCACATTGCACGGTGCAATTCTGAAATTTTTAGCTTTTTCCTGTTAATCCTAGCATGATAAAGAAGATTCAAAGAGAGTGAGATGCCAGCTCCTTTCATTCAGTCAGTAGCTTCAAACATTTCTGGTATATGAAAAACATGTTTTTCAATGGCAAAAATCAATGAATATTGTAAATGCACAAACAGTAATATCTCCACATTGCAAGGTGCAATTCTGAAATTTTTTGCTTTTTCCTGTTAATCCTAGCATGATAAAGAAGATTCAAAGAGAGTGAGATGCCAGCTCCTTTCATTCAGTCAGTAGCTTCAAACATTTCTGGTATATGAAAAACATGTTTTTCAATGGCAAAAATCAATGAATATTGTAAATGCACAAACAGTAATATCTCCACATTGCAAGGTGCAATTCTGAAATTTTTTGCTTTTTCCTGCTAATCCTAGCATGATAAAGAAGATTCAAAGAGAGTGAGATGCCAGCTCCTTTCATTCAGTCAGTAGCTTCAAACATTTCTGGTATATGAAAAACATGTTTTTCAATGGCAAAAATCAATGAATATTGTAAATGCACAAACAGTAATATCTCCACATTGCACGGTGCAATTCTGAAATTTTTAGCTTTTTCCTGTTAATCCTAGCATGATAAAGAAGATTCAAAGAGAGTGAGATGCCAGCTCCTTTCATTCAGTCAGTAGCTTCAAACATTTCTGGTATATGAAAAACATGTTTTTCAATGGCAAAAATCAATGAATATTGTAAATGCACAAACAGTAATATCTCCACATTGCAAGGTGCAATTCTGAAATTTTTTGCTTTTTCCTGTTAATCCTAGCATGATAAAGAAGATTCAAAGAGAGTGAGATGCCAGCTCCTTTCATTCAGTCAGTAGCTTCAAACATTTCTGGTATATGAAAAACATGTTTTTCAATGGCAAAAATCAATGAATATTGTAAATGCACAAACAGTAATATCTCCACATTGCACGGTGCAATTCTGAAATTTTTAGCTTTTTCCTGTTAATCCTAGCATGATAAAGAATATTCAAAGAGAGTGAGATCCCACCCTATTTTCCAGGCGATTATTGACGCTTGGAAAAAAATCGCTAAAAGAAAGAAAAAGAGCTCCTTGAAAGATTCTGATATGGTTAAGCTTTCTCTTGTCAAAAATTTCCCAATTGGTTTTGTTGCTGATCTATATAACTCTTCCATTCCAGATCAATGGGACAATAAAGGGTTGAGAAAAATTGGAGACCTGTATGAAGCTTCTGTTTTTATTCCTTTCCAAACTCTTAAAAAAAGATTCAACTTACCCTCTTCTGATTTCTTTTTATATTCTCATTTAAAAAACATAATTCTGGAATTCATTTCTGGCAAACTTATCATTTCTGAAACCTCGGTGAACCTGTTAAGCAACCCATCCCATAAAATTTTTTGGAGCCTGAGACACATATATAACAGTTTCAATAATGACCTTTCTTTTCAAAAACACCTTTACATGATAAGATGGGAAAAAGACCTAAAACTCAATTTCCAATCCGACCAATGGGAGAATGCTGTTCTTTTTTCCCAAGCCTCTAATATATCTATGCCCTTACAAGAGGCCTACTTCAAAATTCTAACCAGATGGTATTACACTCCAATCAGGCTACATCATATAAAGCCCAGCAACTCTCCCCTTTGTTGGAGGGAGTGCGGCCTTAGGGGAGATCTTTTACATCTCTTTTGGAGCTGCACGAAAATCCGTAATCTATGGGCTCAGATCTCTTCTTTGGTTGATGATCTTTTAGGTAGACCATTAGTATTGACCCCTCAAAGGGCTTTACTATCCTTGGATCTTGAATCATGCAAGTCATTTGAAAGATCTCTGGTGATTCATCTATTTTCAGTTTGTAAGAACGCATTGGCTTTTTATTGGAGAAAGTCACACGTCCCCACTCTGGAGGACTTAGTTGATAAGATGAATCTTCACAGAATATTTGAACTCAGATTTGCCCTTATCAACAATAACTTAATTAAATTCTCTAGGAAGTGGGATATTTGGTCCACTAGGTTCCCTCAACCTTCTTATAATGCTGGAACATCTCAATGTGTGTCATGTTTAGCTCATTAATATGTCTAATTTGCTATTGATAGTAATGTGTGCTTAAATTGTTCAAGTTTATGTACTATCGTATATATTTTTTGACGAACAAATTTCTCCCATCTTTCCTGTTTATCCATTCCTGTTTATACCTTTTTCCCTTCCCCTTCCCTCAGAATTTTCCCTTTACTACGAACATTCTTTTGTCATTACTTTTATGCTACGATTGTTATTCCCCTGTTAAATTGGTTTTTAAAAATAAAAAAAATATGGTAAAACAAAGAGAGTGAGATGCCAGCTCCTTTCATTCAGTCAGTAGCTTCAAACATTTCTGGTATATGAAAAACATGTTTTTCAATGGCAAAAATCAATGAATATTGTAAATGCACAAACAGTAATATCTCCACATTGCAAGGTGCAATTCTGAAATTTTTTGCTTTTTCCTGTTAATCCTAGCATGATAAAGAAGATTCAAAGAGAGTGAGATGCCAGCTCCTTTCATTCAGTCAGTAGCTTCAAACATTTCTGGTATATGAAAAACATGTTTTTCAATGGCAAAAATCAATGAATATTGTAAATGCACAAACAGTAATATCTCCACATTGCAAGGTGCAATTCTGAAATTTTTAGCTTTTTCCTGTTAATCCTAGCATGATAAAGAAGATTCAAAGAGAGTGAGATGCCAGCTCCTTTCATTCAGTCAGTAGCTTCAAACATTTCTGGTATATGAAAAACATGTTTTTCAATGGCAAAAATCAATGAATATTGTAAATGCACAAACTAATATCTCCACATTGCAAGGTGCAATTCTGAAATTTTTTGCTTTTTCCTGTTAATCCTAGCATGATAAAGAAGATTCAAAGAGAGTGAGATGCCAGCTCCTTTCATTCAGTCAGTAGCTTCAAACATTTCTGGTATATGAAAAACATGTTTTTCAATGGCAAAAATCAATGAATATTGTAAATGCACAAACAGTAATATCTCCACATTGCAAGGTGCAATTCTGAAATTTTTTGCTTTTTCCTGTTAATCCTAGCATGATAAAGAAGATTCAAAGAGAGTGAGATGCCAGCTCCTTTCATTCAGTCAGTAGCTTCAAACATTTCTGGTATATGAAAAACGTTTTTCAATGGCAAAAATCAATGAATATTGTAAATGCACAAACAGTAATATCTCCACATTGCAAGGTGCAATTCTGAAATTTTTTGCTTTTTCCTGCTAATCCTAGCATGATAAAGAAGATTCAAAGAGTGAGATGCCAGCTCCTTTCATTCAGTCAGTAGCTTCAAACATTTCTGGTATATGAAAAACATGTTTTTCAATGGCAAAAATCAATGAATATTGTAAATGCACAAACAGTAATATCTCCACATTGCAAGGTGCAATTCTGAAATTTTTTGCTTTTTCCTGTTAATCCTAGCATGATAAAGAAGATTCAAAGAGAGTGAGATGCCAGCTCCTTTCATTCAGTCAGTAGCTTCAAACATTTCTGGTATATGAAAAACATGTTTTTCAATGGCAAAAATCAATGAATATTGTAAATGCACAAACAGTAATATCTCCACATTGCAAGGAGCAATTCTGAAATTTTTTGCTTTTTCCTGCTAATCCTAGCATGATAAAGAAGATTCAAAGAGAGTGAGATGCCAGCTCCTTTCATTCAGTCAGTAGCTTCAAACATTTCTGGTATATGAAAAACATGTTTTTCAATGGCAAAAATCAATGAATATTGTAAATGCACAAACAGTAATATCTCCACATTGCACGGTGCAATTCTGAAATTTTTAGCTTTTTCCTGTTAATCCTAGCATGATAAAGAAGATTCAAAGAGAGTGAGATGCCAGCTCCTTTCATTCAGTCAGTAGGTTCAAACATTTCTGGTATATGAAAAACATGTTTTTCAATGGCAAAAATCAATGAATATTGTAAATGCACAAACAGTAATATCTCCACATTGCAAGGTGCAATTCTGAAATTTTTTGCTTTTTCCTGCTAATCCTAGCATGATAAAGAAGATTCAAAGAGAGTGAGATGCCAGCTCCTTTCATTCAGTCAGTAGCTTCAAACATTTCTCGTATATGAAAAACTTGTTTTTCAATGGCAAAAATCAATGAATATTGTAAATGCACAAACAGTAATATCTCCACATTGCAAGGTGCAATTCTGAAATTTTTTGCTTTTTCCTGCTAATCCTAGCATGATAAAGAAGATTCAAAGAGAGTGAGATGCCAGCTCCTTTCATTCAGTCAGTAGCTTCAAACATTTCTGGTATATGAAAAACATGTTTTTCAATGGCAAAAATCAATGAATATTGTAAATGCACAAACAGTAATATCTCCACATTGCACGGTGCAATTCTGAAATTTTTAGCTTTTTCCTGTTAATCCTAGCATGATAAAGAAGATTCAAAGAGAGTGAGATGCCAGCTCCTTTCATTCAGTCAGTAGCTTCAAACATTTCTGGTATATGAAAAACATGTTTTTCAATGGCAAAAATCAATGAATATTGTAAATGCACAAACAGTAATATCTCCACATTGCAAGGTGCAATTCTGAAATTTTTTGCTTTTTCCTGCTAATCCTAGCATGATAAAGAAGATTCAAAGAGAGTGAGATGCCAGCTCCTTTCATTCAGTCAGTAGCTTCAAACATTTCTGGTATATGAAAAACATGTTTTTCAATGGCAAAAATCAATGAATATTGTAAATGCACAAACAGTAATATCTCCACATTGCACGGTGCAATTCTGAAATTTTTAGCTTTTTCCTGTTAATCCTAGCATGATAAAGAAGATTCAAAGAGAGTGAGATGCCAGCTCCTTTCATTCAGTCAGTAGCTTCAAACATTTCTGGTATATGAAAAACATGTTTTTCAATGGCAAAAATCAATGAATATTGTAAATGCACAAACAGTAATATCTCCACATTGCAAGGTGCAATTCTGAAATTTTTTGCTTTTTCCTGTTAATCCTAGCATGATAAAGAAGATTCAAAGAGAGTGAGATGCCAGCTCCTTTCATTCAGTCAGTAGCTTCAAACATTTCTGGTATATGAAAAACATGTTTTTCAATGGCAAAAATCAATGAATATTGTAAATGCACAAACAGTAATATCTCCACATTGCACGGTGCAATTCTGAAATTTTTAGCTTTTTCCTGTTAATCCTAGCATGATAAAGAAGATTCAAAGAGAGTGAGATGCCAGCTCCTTTCATTCAGTAGCTTCAAACATTTCTGGTATATGAAAAACATGTTTTTCAATGGCAAAAATCAATGAATATTGTAAATGCACAAACAGTAATATCTCCACATTGCAAGGTGCAATTCTGAAATTTTTTGCTTTTTCCTGTTAATCCTAGCATGATAAAGAAGATTCAAAGAGAGTGAGATGCCAGCTCCTTTCATTCAGTCAGTAGCTTCAAACATTTCTGGTATATGAAAAACATGTTTTTCAATGGCAAAAATCAATGAATATTGTAAATGCACAAACAGTAATATCTCCACATTGCAAGGTGCTTTTCTGAAATTTTTTGTTTTTTCCTGCTAATCCTAGCATGATAAAGAAGATTCAAAGAGAGTGAGATGCCAGCTCCTTTCATTCAGTCAGTAGCTTCAAACATTTCTGGTATATGAAAAACATGTTTTTCAATGGCAAAAATCAATGAATATTGTAAATGCACAAACAGTAATATCTCCACATTGCACGGTGCAATTCTGAAATTTTTAGCTTTTTCCTGTTAATCCTAGCATGATAAAGATTCAAAGAGAGTGAGATGCCAGCTCCTTTCATTCAGTCAGTAGCTTCAAACATTTCTGGTATATGAAAAACATGTTTTTCAATGGCAAAAATCAATGAATATTGTAAATGCACAAACAGTAATATCTCCACATTGCAAGGTGCAATTCTGAAATTTTTTGCTTTTTCCTGTTAATCCTAGCATGATAAAGAAGATTCAAAGAGAGTGAGATGCCAGCTCCTTTCATTCAGTCAGTAGCTTCAAACATTTCTGGTATATGAAAAACATGTTTTTCAATGGCAAAAATCAATGAATATTGTAAATGCACAAACAGTAATATCTCCACATTGCAAGGTGCTTTTCTGAAATTTTTTGTTTTTTCCTGCTAATCCTAGCATGATAAAGAAGATTCAAAGAGAGTGAGATGCCAGCTCCTTTCATTCAGTCAGTAGCTTCAAACATTTCTGGTATATGAAAAACATGTTTTTCAATGGCAAAAATCAATGAATATTGTAAATGCACAAACAGTAATATCTCCACATTGCACGGTGCAATTCTGAAATTTTTAGCTTTTTCCTGTTAATCCTAGCATGATAAAGAAGATTCAAAGAGAGTGAGATGCCAGCTCCTTTCATTCAGTCAGTAGCTTCAAACATTTCTGGTATATGAAAAACATGTTTTTCAATGGCAAAAATCAATGAATATTGTAAATGCACAAACAGTAATATCTCCACATTGCACGGTGCAATTCTGAAATTTTTAGCTTTTTCCTGTTAATCCTAGCATGATAAAGAAGATTCAAAGAGAGTGAGATGCCAGCTCCTTTCATTCAGTCAGTAGCTTCAAACATTTCTGGTATATGAAAAACATGTTTTTCAATGGCAAAAATCAATGAATATTGTAAATGAACAAACAGTAATATCTCCACATTGCAAGGTGCAATTCTGAAATTTTTTGCTTTTTCCTGTTAATCCTAGCATGATAAAGAAGATTCAAAGAGAGTGAGATGCCAGCTCCTTTCATTCAGTCAGTAGCTTCAAACATTTCTGGTATATGAAAAACATGTTTTTCAATGGCAAAAATCAATGAATATTGTAAATGCAGAAACAGTAATATCTCCACATTGCAAGGTGCAATTCTGAAATTTTTTGCTTTTTCCTGCTAATCCTAGCATGATAAAGAAGATTCAAAGAGAGTGAGATGCCAGCTCCTTTCATTCAGTCAGTAGCTTCAAACATTTCTGGTATATGAAAAACATGTTTTTCAATGGCAAAAATCAATGAATATTGTAAATGCACAAACAGTAATATCTCCACATTGCACGGTGCAATTCTGAAATTTTTAGCTTTTTCCTGTTAATCCTAGCATGATAAAGAAGATTCAAAGAGAGTGAGATGCCAGCTCCTTTCATTCAGTCAGTAGCTTCAAACATTTCTGGTATATGAAAAACATGTTTTTCAATGGCAAAAATCAATGAATATTGTAAATGCACAAACAGTAATATCTCCACATTGCAAGGTGCAATTCTGAAATTTTTTGCTTTTTCCTGTTAATCCTAGCATGATAAAGAAGATTCAAAGAGAGTGAGATGCCAGCTCCTTTCATTCAGTCAGTAGCTTCAAACATTTCTGGTATATGAAAAACATGTTTTTCAATGGCAAAAATCAATGAATATTGTAAATGCACAAACAGTAATATCTCCACATTGCAAGGTGCAATTCTGAAATTTTTAGCTTTTTCCTGTTAATCCTAGCATGATAAAGAAGATTCAAAGAGAGTGAGATGCCAGCTCCTTTCATTCAGTCAGTAGCTTCAAACATTTCTGGTATATGAAAAACATGTTTTTCAATGGCAAAAATCAATGAATATTGTAAATGCACAAACAGTAATATCTCCACATTGCAAGGTGCAATTCTGAAATTTTTTGCTTTTTCCTGTTAATCCTAGCATGATAAAGAAGATTCAAAGAGAGTGAGATGCCAGCTCCTTTCATTCAGTCAGTAGCTTCAAACATTTCTGGTATATGAAAAACATGTTTTTCAATGGCAAAAATCAATGAATATTGTAAATGCACAAACAGTAATATCTCCACATTGCAAGGTGCAATTCTGAAATTTTTTGCTTTTTCCTGTTAATCCTAGCATGATAAAGAAGATTCAAAGAGAGTGAGATGCCAGCTCCTTTCATTCAGTCAGTAGCTTCAAACATTTCTGGTATATGAAAAACGTTTTTCAATGGCAAAAATCAATGAATATTGTAAATGCACAAACAGTAATATCTCCACATTGCAAGGTGCAATTCTGAAATTTTTTGCTTTTTCCTGCTAATCCTAGCATGATAAAGAAGATTCAAAGAGTGAGATGCCAGCTCCTTTCATTCAGTCAGTAGCTTCAAACATTTCTGATATATGAAAAACATGTTTTTCAATGGCAAAAATCAATGAATATTGTAAATGCACAAACAGTAATATCTCCACATTGCAAGGTGCAATTCTGAAATTTTTTGCTTTTTCCTGTTAATCCTAGCATGATAAAGAAGATTCAAAGAGAGTGAGATGCCAGCTCCTTTCATTCAGTCAGTAGCTTCAAACATTTCTGGTATATGAAAAACATGTTTTTCAATGGCAAAAATCAATGAATATTGTAAATGCACAAACAGTAATATCTCCACATTGCAAGGTGCAATTCTGAAATTTTTTGCTTTTTCCTGCTAATCCTAGCATGATAAAGAAGATTCAAAGAGAGTGAGATGCCAGCTCCTTTCATTCAGTCAGTAGCTTCAAACATTTCTGGTATATGAAAAACATGTTTTTCAATGGCAAAAATCAATAAATATTGTAAATGCACAAACAGTAATATCTCCACATTGCACGGTGCAATTCTGAAATTTTTAGCTTTTTCCTGTTAATCCTAGCATGATAAAGAAGATTCAAAGAGAGTGAGATGCCAGCTCCTTTCATTCAGTCAGTAGGTTCAAACATTTCTGGTATATGAAAAACATGTTTTTCAATGGCAAAAATCAATGAATATTGTAAATGCACAAACAGTAATATCTCCACATTGCAAGGTGCAATTCTGAAATTTTTTGCTTTTTCCTGCTAATCCTAGCATGATAAAGAAGATTCAAAGAGTGAGATGCCAGCTCCTTTCATTCAGTCAGTAGCTTCAAACATTTCTCGTATATGAAAAACTTGTTTTTCAATGGCAAAAATCAATGAATATTGTAAATGCACAAACAGTAATATCTCCACATTGCAAGGTGCAATTCTGAAATTTTTTGCTTTTTCCTGCTAATCCTAGCATGATAAAGAAGATTCAAAGAGAGTGAGATGCCAGCTCCTTTCATTCAGTCAGTAGCTTCAAACATTTCTGGTATATGAAAAACATGTTTTTCAATGGCAAAAATCAATGAATATTGTAAATGCACAAACAGTAATATCTCCACATTGCACGGTGCAATTCTGAAATTTTTAGCTTTTTCCTGTTAATCCTAGCATGATAAAGAAGATTCAAAGAGAGTGAGATGCCAGCTCCTTTCATTCAGTCAGTAGCTTCAAACATTTCTGGTATATGAAAAACATGTTTTTCAATGGCAAAAATCAATGAATATTGTAAATGCACAAACAGTAATATCTCCACATTGCAAGGTGCAATTCTGAAATTTTTTGCTTTTTCCTGCTAATCCTAGCATGATAAAGAAGATTCAAAGAGAGTGAGATGCCAGCTCCTTTCATTCAGTCAGTAGCTTCAAACATTTCTGGTATATGAAAAACATGTTTTTCAATGGCAAAAATCAATGAATATTGTAAATGCACAAACAGTAATATCTCCACATTGCACGGTGCAATTCTGAAATTTTTAGCTTTTTCCTGTTAATCCTAGCATGATAAAGAAGATTCAAAGAGAGTGAGATGCCAGCTCCTTTCATTCAGTCAGTAGCTTCAAACATTTCTGGTATATGAAAAACATGTTTTTCAATGGCAAAAATCAATGAATATTGTAAATGCACAAACAGTAATATCTCCACATTGCAAGGTGCAATTCTGAAATTTTTTGCTTTTTCCTGTTAATCCTAGCATGATAAAGAAGATTCAAAGAGAGTGAGATGCCAGCTCCTTTCATTCAGTCAGTAGCTTCAAACATTTCTGGTATATGAAAAACATGTTTTTCAATGGCAAAAATCAATGAATATTGTAAATGCACAAACAGTAATATCTCCACATTGCACGGTGCAATTCTGAAATTTTTAGCTTTTTCCTGTTAATCCTAGCATGATAAAGAAGATTCAAAGAGAGTGAGATGCCAGCTCCTTTCATTCAGTCAGTAGCTTCAAACATTTCTGGTATATGAAAAACATGTTTTTCAATGGCAAAAATCAATGAATATTGTAAATGCACAAACAGTAATATCTCCACATTGCAAGGTGCAATTCTGAAATTTTTTGCTTTTTCCTGTTAATCCTAGCATGATAAAGAAGATTGAAAGAGAGTGAGATGCCAGCTCCTTTCATTCAGTCAGTAGCTTCAAACATTTCTGGTATATGAAAAACATGTTTTTCAATGGCAAAAATCAATGAATATTGTAAATGCACAAACAGTAATATCTCCACATTGCAAGGTGCAATTCTGAAATTTTTTGCTTTTTCCTGCTAATCCTAGCATGATAAAGAAGATTCAAAGAGTGAGATGCCAGCTCCTTTCATTCAGTCAGTAGCTTCAAACATTTCTGATATATGAAAAACATGTTTTTCAATGGCAAAAATCAATGAATATTGTAAATGCACAAACAGTAATATCTCCACATTGCAAGGTGCAATTCTGAAATTTTTTGCTTTTTCCTGTTAATCCTAGCATGATAAAGAAGATTCAAAGAGAGTGAGATGCCAGCTCCTTTCATTCAGTCAGTAGCTTCAAACATTTCTGGTATATGAAAAACATGTTTTTCAATGGCAAAAATCAATGAATATTGTAAATGCACAAACAGTAATATCTCCACATTGCAAGGTGCAATTCTGAAATTTTTTGCTTTTTCCTGCTAATCCTAGCATGATAAAGAAGATTCAAAGAGAGTGAGATGCCAGCTCCTTTCATTCAGTCAGTAGCTTCAAACATTTCTGGTATATGAAAAACATGTTTTTCAATGGCAAAAATCAATAAATATTGTAAATGCACAAACAGTAATATCTCCACATTGCACGGTGCAATTCTGAAATTTTTAGCTTTTTCCTGTTAATCCTAGCATGATAAAGAAGATTCAAAGAGAGTGAGATGCCAGCTCCTTTCATTCAGTCAGTAGGTTCAAACATTTCTGGTATATGAAAAACATGTTTTTCAATGGCAAAAATCAATGAATATTGTAAATGCACAAACAGTAATATCTCCACATTGCAAGGTGCAATTCTGAAATTTTTTGCTTTTTCCTGCTAATCCTAGCATGATAAAGAAGATTCAAAGAGTGAGATGCCAGCTCCTTTCATTCAGTCAGTAGCTTCAAACATTTCTCGTATATGAAAAACTTGTTTTTCAATGGCAAAAATCAATGAATATTGTAAATGCACAAACAGTAATATCTCCACATTGCAAGGTGCAATTCTGAAATTTTTTGCTTTTTCCTGCTAATCCTAGCATGATAAAGAAGATTCAAAGAGAGTGAGATGCCAGCTCCTTTCATTCAGTCAGTAGCTTCAAACATTTCTGGTATATGAAAAACATGTTTTTCAATGGCAAAAATCAATGAATATTGTAAATGCACAAACAGTAATATCTCCACATTGCACGGTGCAATTCTGAAATTTTTAGCTTTTTCCTGTTAATCCTAGCATGATAAAGAAGATTCAAAGAGAGTGAGATGCCAGCTCCTTTCATTCAGTCAGTAGCTTCAAACATTTCTGGTATATGAAAAACATGTTTTTCAATGGCAAAAATCAATGAATATTGTAAATGCACAAACAGTAATATCTCCACATTGCAAGGTGCAATTCTGAAATTTTTTGCTTTTTCCTGCTAATCCTAGCATGATAAAGAAGATTCAAAGAGAGTGAGATGCCAGCTCCTTTCATTCAGTCAGTAGCTTCAAACATTTCTGGTATATGAAAAACATGTTTTTCAATGGCAAAAATCAATGAATATTGTAAATGCACAAACAGTAATATCTCCACATTGCACGGTGCAATTCTGAAATTTTTAGCTTTTTCCTGTTAATCCTAGCATGATAAAGAAGATTCAAAGAGAGTGAGATGCCAGCTCCTTTCATTCAGTCAGTAGCTTCAAACATTTCTGGTATATGAAAAACATGTTTTTCAATGGCAAAAATCAATGAATATTGTAAATGCACAAACAGTAATATCTCCACATTGCAAGGTGCAATTCTGAAATTTTTTGCTTTTTCCTGTTAATCCTAGCATGATAAAGAAGATTCAAAGAGAGTGAGATGCCAGCTCCTTTCATTCAGTCAGTAGCTTCAAACATTTCTGGTATATGAAAAACATGTTTTTCAATGGCAAAAATCAATGAATATTGTAAATGCACAAACAGTAATATCTCCACATTGCACGGTGCAATTCTGAAATTTTTAGCTTTTTCCTGTTAATCCTAGCATGATAAAGAAGATTCAAAGAGAGTGAGATGCCAGCTCCTTTCATTCAGTCAGTAGCTTCAAACATTTCTGGTATATGAAAAACATGTTTTTCAATGGCAAAAATCAATGAATATTGTAAATGCACAAACAGTAATATCTCCACATTGCAAGGTGCAATTCTGAAATTTTTTGCTTTTTCCTGTTAATCCTAGCATGATAAAGAAGATTGAAAGAGAGTGAGATGCCAGCTCCTTTCATTCAGTCAGTAGCTTCAAACATTTCTGGTATATGAAAAACATGTTTTTCAATGGCAAAAATCAATGAATATTGTAAATGCACAAACAGTAATATCTCCACATTGCAAGGTGCTTTTCTGAAATTTTTTGTTTTTTCCTGCTAATCCTAGCATGATAAAGAAGATTCAAAGAGAGTGAGATGCCAGCTCCTTTCATTCAGTCAGTAGCTTCAAACATTTCTGGTATATGAAAAACATGTTTTTCAATGGCAAAAATCAATGAATATTGTAAATGCACAAACAGTAATATCTCCACATTGCACGGTGCAATTCTGAAATTTTTAGCTTTTTCCTGTTAATCCTAGCATGATAAAGAAGATTCAAAGAGAGTGAGATGCCAGCTCCTTTCATTCAGTCAGTAGCTTCAAACATTTCTGGTATATGAAAAACATGTTTTTCAATGGCAAAAATCAATGAATATTGTAAATGCACAAACAGTAATATCTCCACATTGCAAGGTGCAATTCTGAAATTTTTTGCTTTTTCCTGTTAATCCTAGCATGATAAAGAAGATTCAAAGAGAGTGAGATGCCAGCTCCTTTCATTCAGTCAGTAGCTTCAAACATTTCTGGTATATGAAAAACATGTTTTTCAATGGCAAAAATCAATGAATATTGTAAATGCACAAACAGTAATATCTCCACATTGCAAGGTGCTTTTCTGAAATTTTTTGTTTTTTCCTGCTAATCCTAGCATGATAAAGAAGATTCAAAGAGAGTGAGATGCCAGCTCCTTTCATTCAGTCAGTAGCTTCAAACATTTCTGGTATATGAAAAACATGTTTTTCAATGGCAAAAATCAATGAATATTGTAAATGCACAAACAGTAATATCTCCACATTGCACGGTGCAATTCTGAAATTTTTAGCTTTTTCCTGTTAATCCTAGCATGATAAAGAAGATTCAAAGAGAGTGAGATGCCAGCTCCTTTCATTCAGTCAGTAGCTTCAAACATTTCTGGTATATGAAAAACATGTTTTTCAATGGCAAAAATCAATGAATATTGTAAATGCACAAACAGTAATATCTCCACATTGCACGGTGCAATTCTGAAATTTTTAGCTTTTTCCTGTTAATCCTAGCATGATAAAGAAGATTCAAAGAGAGTGAGATGCCAGCTCCTTTCATTCAGTCAGTAGCTTCAAACATTTCTGGTATATGAAAAACATGTTTTTCAATGGCAAAAATCAATGAATATTGTAAATGCACAAACAGTAATATCTCCACATTGCAAGGTGCAATTCTGAAATTTTTTGCTTTTTCCTGCTAATCCTAGCATGATAAAGAAGATTCAAAGAGAGTGAGATGCCAGCTCCTTTCATTCAGTCAGTAGCTTCAAACATTTCTGGTATATGAAAAACATGTTTTTCAATGGCAAAAATCAATGAATATTGTAAATGCACAAACAGTAATATCTCCACATTGCACGGTGCAATTCTGAAATTTTTAGCTTTTTCCTGTTAATCCTAGCATGATAAAGAAGATTCAAAGAGAGTGAGATGCCAGCTCCTTTCATTCAGTCAGTAGCTTCAAACATTTCTGGTATATGAAAAACATGTTTTTCAATGGCAAAAATCAATGAATATTGTAAATGCACAAACAGTAATATCTCCACATTGCAAGGTGCTTTTCTGAAATTTTTTGTTTTTTCCTGCTAATCCTAGCATGATAAAGAAGATTCAAAGAGAGTGAGATGCCAGCTCCTTTCATTCAGTCAGTAGCTTCAAACATTTCTGGTATATGAAAAACATGTTTTTCAATGGCAAAAATCAATGAATATTGTAAATGCACAAACAGTAATATCTCCACATTGCACGGTGCAATTCTGAAATTTTTAGCTTTTTCCTGTTAATCCTAGCATGATAAAGAAGATTCAAAGAGAGTGAGATGCCAGCTCCTTTCATTCAGTCAGTAGCTTCAAACATTTCTGGTATATGAAAAACATGTTTTTCAATGGCAAAAATCAATGAATATTGTAAATGCACAAACAGTAATATCTCCACATTGCACGGTGCAATTCTGAAATTTTTAGCTTTTTCCTGTTAATCCTAGCATGATAAAGAAGATTCAAAGAGAGTGAGATGCCAAGCTCCTTTCATTCAGTCAGTAGCTTCAAACATTTCTGGTATATGAAAAACATGTTTTTCAATGGCAAAAATCAATGAATATTGTAAATGAACAAACAGTAATATCTCCACATTGCAAGGTGCAATTCTGAAATTTTTTGCTTTTTCCTGTTAATCCTAGCATGATAAAGAAGATTCAAAGAGAGTGAGATGCCAGCTCCTTTCATTCAGTCAGTAGCTTCAAACATTTCTGGTATATGAAAAACATGTTTTTCAATGGCAAAAATCAATGAATATTGTAAATGCAGAAACAGTAATATCTCCACATTGCAAGGTGCAATTCTGAAATTTTTTGCTTTTTCCTGCTAATCCTAGCATGATAAAGAAGATTCAAAGAGAGTGAGATGCCAGCTCCTTTCATTCAGTCAGTAGCTTCAAACATTTCTGGTATATGAAAAACATGTTTTTCAATGGCAAAAATCAATGAATATTGTAAATGCACAAACAGTAATATCTCCACATTGCACGGTGCAATTCTGAAATTTTTAGCTTTTTCCTGTTAATCCTAGCATGATAAAGAAGATTCAAAGAGAGTGAGATGCCAGCTCCTTTCAGTCAGTAGCTTCAAACATTTCTGGTATATGAAAAACATGTTTTTCAATGGCAAAAATCAATGAATATTGTAAATGCACAAACAGTAATATCTCCACATTGCAAGGTGCAATTCTGAAATTTTTTGCTTTTTCCTGTTAATCCTAGCATGATAAAGAAGATTCAAAGAGAGTGAGATGCCAGCTCCTTTCATTCAGTCAGTAGCTTCAAACATTTCTGGTATATGAAAAACATGTTTTTCAATGGCAAAAATCAATGAATATTGTAAATGCACAAACAGTAATATCTCCACATTGCAAGGTGCAATTCTGAAATTTTTAGCTTTTTCCTGTTAATCCTAGCATGATAAAGAAGATTCAAAGAGAGTGAGATGCCAGCTCCTTTCATTCAGTCAGTAGCTTCAAACATTTCTGGTATATGAAAAACATGTTTTTCAATGGCAAAAATCAATGAATATTGTAAATGCACAAACAGTAATATCTCCACATTGCAAGGTGCAATTCTGAAATTTTTTGCTTTTTCCTGTTAATCCTAGCATGATAAAGAAGATTCAAAGAGAGTGAGATGCCAGCTCCTTTCATTCAGTCAGTAGCTTCAAACATTTCTGGTATATGAAAAACATGTTTTTCAATGGCAAAAATCAATGAATATTGTAAATGCACAAACAGTAATATCTCCACATTGCAAGGTGCAATTCTGAAATTTTTTGCTTTTTCCTGTTAATCCTAGCATGATAAAGAAGATTCAAAGAGAGTGAGATGCCAGCTCCTTTCATTCAGTCAGTAGCTTCAAACATTTCTGGTATATGAAAAACGTTTTTCAATGGCAAAAATCAATGAATATTGTAAATGCACAAACAGTAATATCTCCACATTGCAAGGTGCAATTCTGAAATTTTTTGCTTTTTCCTGCTAATCCTAGCATGATAAAGAAGATTCAAAGAGTGAGATGCCAGCTCCTTTCATTCAGTCAGTAGCTTCAAACATTTCTGGTATATGAAAAACATGTTTTTCAATGGCAAAAATCAATGAATATTGTAAATGCACAAACAGTAATATCTCCACATTGCAAGGTGCAATTCTGAAATTTTTTGCTTTTTCCTGTTAATCCTAGCATGATAAAGAAGATTCAAAGAGAGTGAGATGCCAGCTCCTTTCATTCAGTCAGTAGCTTCAAACATTTCTGGTATATGAAAAACATGTTTTTCAATGGCAAAAATCAATGAATATTGTAAATGCACAAACAGTAATATCTCCACATTGCAAGGTGCAATTCTGAAATTTTTTGCTTTTTCCTGCTAATCCTAGCATGATAAAGAAGATTCAAAGAGAGTGAGATGCCAGCTCCTTTCATTCAGTCAGTAGCTTCAAACATTTCTGGTATATGAAAAACATGTTTTTCAATGGCAAAAATCAATAAATATTGTAAATGCACAAACAGTAATATCTCCACATTGCACGGTGCAATTCTGAAATTTTTAGCTTTTTCCTGTTAATCCTAGCATGATAAAGAAGATTCAAAGAGAGTGAGATGCCAGCTCCTTTCATTCAGTCAGTAGGTTCAAACATTTCTGGTATATGAAAAACATGTTTTTCAATGGCAAAAATCAATGAATATTGTAAATGCAGAAACAGTAATATCTCCACATTGCAAGGTGCAATTCTGAAATTTTTTGCTTTTTCCTGCTAATCCTAGCATGATAAAGAAGATTCAAAGAGTGAGATGCCAGCTCCTTTCATTCAGTCAGTAGCTTCAAACATTTCTCGTATATGAAAAACTTGTTTTTCAATGGCAAAAATCAATGAATATTGTAAATGCAGAAACAGTAATATCTCCACATTGCAAGGTGCAATTCTGAAATTTTTTGCTTTTTCCTGCTAATCCTAGCATGATAAAGAAGATTCAAAGAGTGAGATGCCAGCTCCTTTCATTCAGTCAGTAGCTTCAAACATTTCTCGTATATGAAAAACTTGTTTTTCAATGGCAAAAATCAATGAATATTGTAAATGCACAAACAGTAATATCTCCACATTGCAAGGTGCAATTCTGAAATTTTTTGCTTTTTCCTGCTAATCCTAGCATGATAAAGAAGATTCAAAGAGAGTGAGATGCCAGCTCCTTTCATTCAGTCAGTAGCTTCAAACATTTCTGGTATATGAAAAACATGTTTTTCAATGGCAAAAATCAATGAATATTGTAAATGCACAAACAGTAATATCTCCACATTGCACGGTGCAATTCTGAAATTTTTAGCTTTTTCCTGTTAATCCTAGCATGATAAAGAAGATTCAGAGTGAGATGCCAGCTCCTTTCATTCAGTCAGTAGCTTCAAACATTTCTGGTATATGAAAAACATGTTTTTCAATGGCAAAAATCAATGAATATTGTAAATGCACAAACAGTAATATCTCCACATTGCAAGGTGCAATTCTGAAATTTTTTGCTTTTTCCTGCTAATCCTAGCATGATAAAGAAGATTCAAAGAGAGTGAGATGCCAGCTCCTTTCATTCAGTCAGTAGCTTCAAACATTTCTGGTATATGAAAAACATGTTTTTCAATGGCAAAAATCAATGAATATTGTAAATGCACAAACAGTAATATCTCCACATTGCACGGTGCAATTCTGAAATTTTTAGCTTTTTCCTGTTAATCCTAGCATGATAAAGAAGATTCAAAGAGAGTGAGATGCCAGCTCCTTTCATTCAGTCAGTAGCTTCAAACATTTCTGGTATATGAAAAACATGTTTTTCAATGGCAAAAATCAATGAATATTGTAAATGCACAAACAGTAATATCTCCACATTGCAAGGTGCAATTCTGAAATTTTTTGCTTTTTCCTGTTAATCCTAGCATGATAAAGAAGATTCAAAGAGAGTGAGATGCCAGCTCCTTTCATTCAGTCAGTAGCTTCAAACATTTCTGGTATATGAAAAACATGTTTTTCAATGGCAAAAATCAATGAATATTGTAAATGCACAAACAGTAATATCTCCACATTGCACGGTGCAATTCTGAAATTTTTAGCTTTTTCCTGTTAATCCTAGCATGATAAAGAAGATTCAAAGAGAGTGAGATGCCAGCTCCTTTCATTCAGTCAGTAGCTTCAAACATTTCTGGTATATGAAAAACATGTTTTTCAATGGCAAAAATCAATGAATATTGTAAATGCACAAACAGTAATATCTCCACATTGCAAGGTGCAATTCTGAAATTTTTTGCTTTTTCCTGTTAATCCTAGCATGATAAGATTGAAAGAGAGTGAGATGCCAGCTCCTTTCATTCAGTCAGTAGCTTCAAACATTTCTGGTATATGAAAAACATGTTTTTCAATGGCAAAAATCAATGAATATTGTAAATGCACAAACAGTAATATCTCCACATTGCAAGGTGCTTTTCTGAAATTTTTTGTTTTTTCCTGCTAATCCTAGCATGATAAAGAAGATTCAAAGAGAGTGAGATGCCAGCTCCTTTCATTCAGTCAGTAGCTTCAAACATTTCTGGTATATGAAAAACATGTTTTTCAATGGCAAAAATCAATGAATATTGTAAATGCACAAACAGTAATATCTCCACATTGCACGGTGCAATTCTGAAATTTTTAGCTTTTTCCTGTTAATCCTAGCATGATAAAGAAGATTCAAAGAGAGTGAGATGCCAGCTCCTTTCATTCAGTCAGTAGCTTCAAACATTTCTGGTATATGAAAAACATGTTTTTCAATGGCAAAAATCAATGAATATTGTAAATGCACAAACAGTAATATCTCCACATTGCAAGGTGCAATTCTGAAATTTTTTGCTTTTTCCTGTTAATCCTAGCATGATAAAGAAGATTCAAAGAGAGTGAGATGCCAGCTCCTTTCATTCAGTCAGTAGCTTCAAACATTTCTGGTATATGAAAAACATGTTTTTCAATGGCAAAAATCAATGAATATTGTAAATGCACAAACAGTAATATCTCCACATTGCAAGGTGCTTTTCTGAAATTTTTTGTTTTTTCCTGCTAATCCTAGCATGATAAAGAAGATTCAAAGAGAGTGAGATGCCAGCTCCTTTCATTCAGTCAGTAGCTTCAAACATTTCTGGTATATGAAAAACGTTTTTCAATGGCAAAAATCAATGAATATTGTAAATGCACAAACAGTAATATCTCCACATTGCACGGTGCAATTCTGAAATTTTTAGCTTTTTCCTGTTAATCCTAGCATGATAAAGAAGATTCAAAGAGAGTGAGATGCCAGCTCCTTTCATTCAGTCAGTAGCTTCAAACATTTCTGGTATATGAAAAACATGTTTTTCAATGGCAAAAATCAATGAATATTGTAAATGCACAAACAGTAATATCTCCACATTGCACGGTGCAATTCTGAAATTTTTAGCTTTTTCCTGTTAATCCTAGCATGATAAAGAAGATTCAAAGAGAGTGAGATGCCAGCTCCTTTCATTCAGTCAGTAGCTTCAAACATTTCTGGTATATGAAAAACATGTTTTTCAATGGCAAAAATCAATGAATATTGTAAATGCACAAACAGTAATATCTCCACATTGCAAGGTGCAATTCTGAAATTTTTTGCTTTTTCCTGCTAATCCTAGCATGATAAAGAAGATTCAAAGAGAGTGAGATGCCAGCTCCTTTCATTCAGTCAGTAGCTTCAAACATTTCTGGTATATGAAAAACATGTTTTTCAATGGCAAAAATCAATGAATATTGTAAATGCACAAACAGTAATATCTCCACATTGCAAGGTGCAATTCTGAAATTTTTAGCTTTTTCCTGTTAATCCTAGCATGATAAAGAAGATTCAAAGAGAGTGAGATGCCAGCTCCTTTCATTCAGTCAGTAGCTTCAAACATTTCTGGTATATGAAAAACATGTTTTTCAATGGCAAAAATCAATGAATATTGTAAATGCACAAACAGTAATATCTCCACATTGCAAGGTGCAATTCTGAAATTTTTTGCTTTTTCCTGCTAATCCTAGCATGATAAAGAAGATTCAAAGAGAGTGAGATGCCAGCTCCTTTCATTCAGTCAGTAGCTTCAAACATTTCTGGTATATGAAAAACATGTTTTTCAATGGCAAAAATCAATGAATATTGTAAATGCACAAACAGTAATATCTCCACATTGCACGGTGCAATTCTGAAATTTTTAGCTTTTTCCTGTTAATCCTAGCATGATAAAGAAGATTCAAAGAGAGTGAGATGCCAGCTCCTTTCATTCAGTCAGTAGCTTCAAACATTTCTGGTATATGAAAAACATGTTTTTCAATGGCAAAAATCAATGAATATTGTAAATGCACAAACAGTAATATCTCCACATTGCACGGTGCAATTCTGAAATTTTTAGCTTTTTCCTGTTAATCCTAGCATGATAAAGAAGATTCAAAGAGAGTGAGATGCCAGCTCCTTTCATTCAGTCAGTAGCTTCAAACATTTCTGGTATATGAAAAACATGTTTTTCAATGGCAAAAATCAATGAATATTGTAAATGCACAAACAGTAATATCTCCACATTGCAAGGTGCAATTCTGAAATTTTTTGCTTTTTCCTGTTAATCCTAGCATGATAAAGAAGATTGAAAGAGAGTGAGATGCCAGCTCCTTTCATTCAGTCAGTAGCTTCAAACATTTCTGGTATATGAAAAACATGTTTTTCAATGGCAAAAATCAATGAATATTGTAAATGCACAAACAGTAATATCTCCACATTGCAAGGTGCTTTTCTGAAATTTTTTGTTTTTTCCTGCTAATCCTAGCATGATAAAGAAGATTCAAAGAGAGTGAGATGCCAGCTCCTTTCATTCAGTCAGTAGCTTCAAACATTTCTGGTATATGAAAAACATGTTTTTCAATGGCAAAAATCAATGAATATTGTAAATGCACAAACAGTAATATCTCCACATTGCACAGTGCAATTCTGAAATTTTTAGCTTTTTCCTGTTAATCCTAGCATGATAAAGAAGATTCAAAGAGAGTGAGATGCCAGCTCCTTTCATTCAGTCAGTAGCTTCAAACATTTCTGGTATATGAAAAACATGTTTTTCAATGGCAAAAATCAATGAATATTGTAAATGCACAAACAGTAATATCTCCACATTGCAAGGTGCAATTCTGAAATTTTTTGCTTTTTCCTGTTAATCCTAGCATGATAAAGAAGATTCAAAGAGAGTGAGATGCCAGCTCCTTTCATTCAGTCAGTAGCTTCAAACATTTCTGGTATATGAAAAACATGTTTTTCAATGGCAAAAATCAATGAATATTGTAAATGCACAAACAGTAATATCTCCACATTGCAAGGTGCTTTTCTGAAATTTTTTGTTTTTTCCTGCTAATCCTAGCATGATAAAGAAGATTCAAAGAGAGTGAGATGCCAGCTCCTTTCATTCAGTCAGTAGCTTCAAACATTTCTGGTATATGAAAAACATGTTTTTCAATGGCAAAAATCAATGAATATTGTAAATGCACAAACAGTAATATCTCCACATTGCACGGTGCAATTCTGAAATTTTTAGCTTTTTCCTGTTAATCCTAGCATGATAAAGAAGATTCAAAGAGAGTGAGATGCCAGCTCCTTTCATTCAGTCAGTAGCTTCAAACATTTCTGGTATATGAAAAACATGTTTTTCAATGGCAAAAATCAATGAATATTGTAAATGCACAAACAGTAATATCTCCACATTGCACGGTGCAATTCTGAAATTTTTAGCTTTTTCCTGTTAATCCTAGCATGATAAAGAAGATTCAAAGAGAGTGAGATGCCAGCTCCTTTCATTCAGTCAGTAGCTTCAAACATTTCTGGTATATGAAAAACATGTTTTTCAATGGCAAAAATCAATGAATATTGTAAATGCACAAACAGTAATATCTCCACATTGCAAGGTGCAATTCTGAAATTTTTTGCTTTTTCCTGCTAATCCTAGCATGATAAAGAAGATTCAAAGAGAGTGAGATGCCAGCTCCTTTCATTCAGTCAGTAGCTTCAAACATTTCTGGTATATGAAAAACATGTTTTTCAATGGCAAAAATCAATGAATATTGTAAATGCACAAACAGTAATATCTCCACATTGCAAGGTGCAATTCTGAAATTTTTAGCTTTTTCCTGTTAATCCTAGCATGATAAAGAAGATTCAAAGAGAGTGAGATGCCAGCTCCTTTCATTCAGTCAGTAGCTTCAAACATTTCTGGTATATGAAAAACATGTTTTTCAATGGCAAAAATCAATGAATATTGTAAATGCACAAACAGTAATATCTCCACATTGCAAGGTGCAATTCTGAAATTTTTTGCTTTTTCCTGCTAATCCTAGCATGATAAAGAAGATTCAAAGAGAGTGAGATGCCAGCTCCTTTCATTCAGTCAGTAGCTTCAAACATTTCTGGTATATGAAAAACATGTTTTTCAATGGCAAAAATCAATAAATATTGTAAATGCACAAACAGTAATATCTCCACATTGCACGGTGCAATTCTGAAATTTTTAGCTTTTTCCTGTTAATCCTAGCATGATAAAGAAGATTCAAAGAGAGTGAGATGCCAGCTCCTTTCATTCAGTCAGTAGGTTCAAACATTTCTGGTATATGAAAAACATGTTTTTCAATGGCAAAAATCAATGAATATTGTAAATGCAGAAACAGTAATATCTCCACATTGCAAGGTGCAATTCTGAAATTTTTTGCTTTTTCCTGCTAATCCTAGCATGATAAAGAAGATTCAAAGAGTGAGATGCCAGCTCCTTTCATTCAGTCAGTAGCTTCAAACATTTCTCGTATATGAAAAACTTGTTTTTCAATGGCAAAAATCAATGAATATTGTAAATGCACAAACAGTAATATCTCCACATTGCAAGGTGCAATTCTGAAATTTTTTGCTTTTTCCTGCTAATCCTAGCATGATAAAGAAGATTCAAAGAGAGTGAGATGCCAGCTCCTTTCATTCAGTCAGTAGCTTCAAACATTTCTGGTATATGAAAAACATGTTTTTCAATGGCAAAAATCAATGAATATTGTAAATGCACAAACAGTAATATCTCCACATTGCACGGTGCAATTCTGAAATTTTTAGCTTTTTCCTGTTAATCCTAGCATGATAAAGAAGATTCAAAGAGAGTGAGATGCCAGCTCCTTTCATTCAGTCAGTAGCTTCAAACATTTCTGGTATATGAAAAACATGTTTTTCAATGGCAAAAATCAATGAATATTGTAAATGCACAAACAGTAATATCTCCACATTGCAAGGTGCAATTCTGAAATTTTTTGCTTTTTCCTGCTAATCCTAGCATGATAAAGAAGATTCAAAGAGAGTGAGATGCCAGCTCCTTTCATTCAGTCAGTAGCTTCAAACATTTCTGGTATATGAAAAACATGTTTTTCAATGGCAAAAATCAATGAATATTGTAAATGCACAAACAGTAATATCTCCACATTGCACGGTGCAATTCTGAAATTTTTAGCTTTTTCCTGTTAATCCTAGCATGATAAAGAAGATTCAAAGAGAGTGAGATGCCAGCTCCTTTCATTCAGTCAGTAGCTTCAAACATTTCTGGTATATGAAAAACATGTTTTTCAATGGCAAAAATCAATGAATATTGTAAATGCACAAACAGTAATATCTCCACATTGCAAGGTGCAATTCTGAAATTTTTTGCTTTTTCCTGTTAATCCTAGCATGATAAAGAAGATTCAAAGAGAGTGAGATGCCAGCTCCTTTCATTCAGTCAGTAGCTTCAAACATTTCTGGTATATGAAAAACATGTTTTTCAATGGCAAAAATCAATGAATATTGTAAATGCACAAACAGTAATATCTCCACATTGCACGGTGCAATTCTGAAATTTTTAGCTTTTTCCTGTTAATCCTAGCATGATAAAGAAGATTCAAAGAGAGTGAGATGCCAGCTCCTTTCATTCAGTCAGTAGCTTCAAACATTTCTGGTATATGAAAAACATGTTTTTCAATGGCAAAAATCAATGAATATTGTAAATGCACAAACAGTAATATCTCCACATTGCAAGGTGCAATTCTGAAATTTTTTGCTTTTTCCTGTTAATCCTAGCATGATAAAGAAGATTCAAAGAGAGTGAGATGCCAGCTCCTTTCATTCAGTCAGTAGCTTCAAACATTTCTGGTATATGAAAAACATGTTTTTCAATGGCAAAAATCAATGAATATTGTAAATGCACAAACAGTAATATCTCCACATTGCAAGGTGCAATTCTGAAATTTTTAGCTTTTTCCTGTTAATCCTAGCATGATAAAGAAGATTCAAAGAGAGTGAGATGCCAGCTCCTTTCATTCAGTCAGTAGCTTCAAACATTTCTGGTATATGAAAAACATGTTTTTCAATGGCAAAAATCAATGAATATTGTAAATGCACAAACAGTAATATCTCCACATTGCAAGGTGCAATTCTGAAATTTTTAGCTTTTTCCTGTTAATCCTAGCATGATAAAGAAGATTCAAAGAGAGTGAGATGCCAGCTCCTTTCATTCAGTCAGTAGCTTCAAACATTTCTGGTATATGAAAAACATGTTTTTCAATGGCAAAAATCAATGAATATTGTAAATGCACAAACAGTAATATCTCCACATTGCAAGGTGCAATTCTGAAATTTTTTGCTTTTTCCTGTTAATCCTAGCATGATAAAGAAGATTCAAAGAGAGTGAGATGCCAGCTCCTTTCATTCAGTCAGTAGCTTCAAACATTTCTGGTATATGAAAAACGTTTTTCAATGGCAAAAATCAATGAATATTGTAAATGCACAAACAGTAATATCTCCACATTGCAAGGTGCAATTCTGAAATTTTTTGCTTTTTCCTGTTAATCCTAGCATGATAAAGAAGATTCAAAGAGAGTGAGATGCCAGCTCCTTTCATTCAGTCAGTAGCTTCAAACATTTCTGGTATATGAAAAACGTTTTTCAATGGCAAAAATCAATGAATATTGTAAATGCACAAACAGTAATATCTCCACATTGCAAGGTGCAATTCTGAAATTTTTTGCTTTTTCCTGCTAATCCTAGCATGATAAAGAAGATTCAAAGAGTGAGATGCCAGCTCCTTTCATTCAGTCAGTAGCTTCAAACATTTCTGGTATATGAAAAACATGTTTTTCAATGGCAAAAATCAATGAATATTGTAAATGCACAAACAGTAATATCTCCACATTGCAAGGTGCAATTCTGAAATTTTTTGCTTTTTCCTGTTAATCCTAGCATGATAAAGAAGATTCAAAGAGAGTGAGATGCCAGCTCCTTTCATTCAGTCAGTAGCTTCAAACATTTCTGGTATATGAAAAACATGTTTTTCAATGGCAAAAATCAATGAATATTGTAAATGCACAAACAGTAATATCTCCACATTGCAAGGTGCAATTCTGAAATTTTTTGCTTTTTCCTGCTAATCCTAGCATGATAAAGAAGATTCAAAGAGAGTGAGATGCCAGCTCCTTTCATTCAGTCAGTAGCTTCAAACATTTCTGGTATATGAAAAACATGTTTTTCAATGGCAAAAATCAATAAATATTGTAAATGCACAAACAGTAATATCTCCACATTGCACGGTGCAATTCTGAAATTTTTAGCTTTTTCCTGTTAATCCTAGCATGATAAAGAAGATTCAAAGAGAGTGAGATGCCAGCTCCTTTCATTCAGTCAGTAGGTTCAAACATTTCTGGTATATGAAAAACATGTTTTTCAATGGCAAAAATCAATGAATATTGTAAATGCAGAAACAGTAATATCTCCACATTGCAAGGTGCAATTCTGAAATTTTTTGCTTTTTCCTGCTAATCCTAGCATGATAAAGAAGATTCAAAGAGTGAGATGCCAGCTCCTTTCATTCAGTCAGTAGCTTCAAACATTTCTCGTATATGAAAAACTTGTTTTTCAATGGCAAAAATCAATGAATATTGTAAATGCACAAACAGTAATATCTCCACATTGCAAGGTGCAATTCTGAAATTTTTTGCTTTTTCCTGCTAATCCTAGCATGATAAAGAAGATTCAAAGAGAGTGAGATGCCAGCTCCTTTCATTCAGTCAGTAGCTTCAAACATTTCTGGTATATGAAAAACATGTTTTTCAATGGCAAAAATCAATGAATATTGTAAATGCACAAACAGTAATATCTCCACATTGCACGGTGCAATTCTGAAATTTTTAGCTTTTTCCTGTTAATCCTAGCATGATAAAGAAGATTCAAAGAGAGTGAGATGCCAGCTCCTTTCATTCAGTCAGTAGCTTCAAACATTTCTGGTATATGAAAAACATGTTTTTCAATGGCAAAAATCAATGAATATTGTAAATGCACAAACAGTAATATCTCCACATTGCAAGGTGCAATTCTGAAATTTTTTGCTTTTTCCTGCTAATCCTAGCATGATAAAGAAGATTCAAAGAGAGTGAGATGCCAGCTCCTTTCATTCAGTCAGTAGCTTCAAACATTTCTGGTATATGAAAAACATGTTTTTCAATGGCAAAAATCAATGAATATTGTAAATGCACAAACAGTAATATCTCCACATTGCACGGTGCAATTCTGAAATTTTTAGCTTTTTCCTGTTAATCCTAGCATGATAAAGAAGATTCAAAGAGAGTGAGATGCCAGCTCCTTTCATTCAGTCAGTAGCTTCAAACATTTCTGGTATATGAAAAACATGTTTTTCAATGGCAAAAATCAATGAATATTGTAAATGCACAAACAGTAATATCTCCACATTGCAAGGTGCAATTCTGAAATTTTTTGCTTTTTCCTGTTAATCCTAGCATGATAAAGAAGATTCAAAGAGAGTGAGATGCCAGCTCCTTTCATTCAGTCAGTAGCTTCAAACATTTCTGGTATATGAAAAACATGTTTTTCAATGGCAAAAATCAATGAATATTGTAAATGCACAAACAGTAATATCTCCACATTGCACGGTGCAATTCTGAAATTTTTAGCTTTTTCCTGTTAATCCTAGCATGATAAAGAAGATTCAAAGAGAGTGAGATGCCAGCTCCTTTCATTCAGTCAGTAGCTTCAAACATTTCTGGTATATGAAAAACATGTTTTTCAATGGCAAAAATCAATGAATATTGTAAATGCACAAACAGTAATATCTCCACATTGCAAGGTGCAATTCTGAAATTTTTTGCTTTTTCCTGTTAATCCTAGCATGATAAAGAAGATTGAAAGAGAGTGAGATGCCAGCTCCTTTCATTCAGTCAGTAGCTTCAAACATTTCTGGTATATGAAAAACATGTTTTTCAATGGCAAAAATCAATGAATATTGTAAATGCACAAACAGTAATATCTCCACATTGCAAGGTGCTTTTCTGAAATTTTTTGTTTTTTCCTGCTAATCCTAGCATGATAAAGAAGATTCAAAGAGAGTGAGATGCCAGCTCCTTTCATTCAGTCAGTAGCTTCAAACATTTCTGGTATATGAAAAACATGTTTTTCAATGGCAAAAATCAATGAATATTGTAAATGCACAAACAGTAATATCTCCACATTGCACGGTGCAATTCTGAAATTTTTAGCTTTTTCCTGTTAATCCTAGCATGATAAAGAAGATTCAAAGAGAGTGAGATGCCAGCTCCTTTCATTCAGTCAGTAGCTTCAAACATTTCTGGTATATGAAAAACATGTTTTTCAATGGCAAAAATCAATGAATATTGTAAATGCACAAACAGTAATATCTCCACATTGCAAGGTGCAATTCTGAAATTTTTTGCTTTTTCCTGTTAATCCTAGCATGATAAAGAAGATTCAAAGAGAGTGAGATGCCAGCTCCTTTCATTCAGTCAGTAGCTTCAAACATTTCTGGTATATGAAAAACATGTTTTTCAATGGCAAAAATCAATGAATATTGTAAATGCACAAACAGTAATATCTCCACATTGCAAGGTGCTTTTCTGAAATTTTTTGTTTTTTCCTGCTAATCCTAGCATGATAAAGAAGATTCAAAGAGAGTGAGATGCCAGCTCCTTTCATTCAGTCAGTAGCTTCAAACATTTCTGGTATATGAAAAACATGTTTTTCAATGGCAAAAATCAATGAATATTGTAAATGCACAAACAGTAATATCTCCACATTGCACGGTGCAATTCTGAAATTTTTAGCTTTTTCCTGTTAATCCTAGCATGATAAAGAAGATTCAAAGAGAGTGAGATGCCAGCTCCTTTCATTCAGTCAGTAGCTTCAAACATTTCTGGTATATGAAAAACATGTTTTTCAATGGCAAAAATCAATGAATATTGTAAATGCACAAACAGTAATATCTCCACATTGCACGGTGCAATTCTGAAATTTTTAGCTTTTTCCTGTTAATCCTAGCATGATAAAGAAGATTCAAAGAGAGTGAGATGCCAGCTCCTTTCATTCAGTCAGTAGCTTCAAACATTTCTGGTATATGAAAAACATGTTTTTCAATGGCAAAAATCAATGAATATTGTAAATGCACAAACAGTAATATCTCCACATTGCAAGGTGCAATTCTGAAATTTTTTGCTTTTTCCTGCTAATCCTAGCATGATAAAGAAGATTCAAAGAGAGTGAGATGCCAGCTCCTTTCATTCAGTCAGTAGCTTCAAACATTTCTGGTATATGAAAAACATGTTTTTCAATGGCAAAAATCAATGAATATTGTAAATGCACAAACAGTAATATCTCCACATTGCAAGGTGCAATTCTGAAATTTTTAGCTTTTTCCTGTTAATCCTAGCATGATAAAGAAGATTCAAAGAGAGTGAGATGCCAGCTCCTTTCATTCAGTCAGTAGCTTCAAACATTTCTGGTATATGAAAAACATGTTTTTCAATGGCAAAAATCAATGAATATTGTAAATGCACAAACAGTAATATCTCCACATTGCAAGGTGCAATTCTGAAATTTTTTGCTTTTTCCTGCTAATCCTAGCATGATAAAGAAGATTCAAAGAGAGTGAGATGCCAGCTCCTTTCATTCAGTCAGTAGCTTCAAACATTTCTGGTATATGAAAAACATGTTTTTCAATGGCAAAAATCAATAAATATTGTAAATGCACAAACAGTAATATCTCCACATTGCACGGTGCAATTCTGAAATTTTTAGCTTTTTCCTGTTAATCCTAGCATGATAAAGAAGATTCAAAGAGAGTGAGATGCCAGCTCCTTTCATTCAGTCAGTAGGTTCAAACATTTCTGGTATATGAAAAACATGTTTTTCAATGGCAAAAATCAATGAATATTGTAAATGCAGAAACAGTAATATCTCCACATTGCAAGGTGCAATTCTGAAATTTTTTGCTTTTTCCTGCTAATCCTAGCATGATAAAGAAGATTCAAAGAGTGAGATGCCAGCTCCTTTCATTCAGTCAGTAGCTTCAAACATTTCTCGTATATGAAAAACTTGTTTTTCAATGGCAAAAATCAATGAATATTGTAAATGCACAAACAGTAATATCTCCACATTGCAAGGTGCAATTCTGAAATTTTTTGCTTTTTCCTGCTAATCCTAGCATGATAAAGAAGATTCAAAGAGAGTGAGATGCCAGCTCCTTTCATTCAGTCAGTAGCTTCAAACATTTCTGGTATATGAAAAACATGTTTTTCAATGGCAAAAATCAATGAATATTGTAAATGCACAAACAGTAATATCTCCACATTGCACGGTGCAATTCTGAAATTTTTAGCTTTTTCCTGTTAATCCTAGCATGATAAAGAAGATTCAAAGAGAGTGAGATGCCAGCTCCTTTCATTCAGTCAGTAGCTTCAAACATTTCTGGTATATGAAAAACATGTTTTTCAATGGCAAAAATCAATGAATATTGTAAATGCACAAACAGTAATATCTCCACATTGCAAGGTGCAATTCTGAAATTTTTTGCTTTTTCCTGCTAATCCTAGCATGATAAAGAAGATTCAAAGAGAGTGAGATGCCAGCTCCTTTCATTCAGTCAGTAGCTTCAAACATTTCTGGTATATGAAAAACATGTTTTTCAATGGCAAAAATCAATGAATATTGTAAATGCACAAACAGTAATATCTCCACATTGCACGGTGCAATTCTGAAATTTTTAGCTTTTTCCTGTTAATCCTAGCATGATAAAGAAGATTCAAAGAGAGTGAGATGCCAGCTCCTTTCATTCAGTCAGTAGCTTCAAACATTTCTGGTATATGAAAAACATGTTTTTCAATGGCAAAAATCAATGAATATTGTAAATGCACAAACAGTAATATCTCCACATTGCAAGGTGCAATTCTGAAATTTTTTGCTTTTTCCTGTTAATCCTAGCATGATAAAGAAGATTCAAAGAGAGTGAGATGCCAGCTCCTTTCATTCAGTCAGTAGCTTCAAACATTTCTGGTATATGAAAAACATGTTTTTCAATGGCAAAAATCAATGAATATTGTAAATGCACAAACAGTAATATCTCCACATTGCACGGTGCAATTCTGAAATTTTTAGCTTTTTCCTGTTAATCCTAGCATGATAAAGAAGATTCAAAGAGAGTGAGATGCCAGCTCCTTTCATTCAGTCAGTAGCTTCAAACATTTCTGGTATATGAAAAACATGTTTTTCAATGGCAAAAATCAATGAATATTGTAAATGCACAAACAGTAATATCTCCACATTGCAAGGTGCAATTCTGAAATTTTTTGCTTTTTCCTGTTAATCCTAGCATGATAAAGAAGATTGAAAGAGAGTGAGATGCCAGCTCCTTTCATTCAGTCAGTAGCTTCAAACATTTCTGGTATATGAAAAACATGTTTTTCAATGGCAAAAATCAATGAATATTGTAAATGCACAAACAGTAATATCTCCACATTGCAAGGTGCTTTTCTGAAATTTTTTGTTTTTTCCTGCTAATCCTAGCATGATAAAGAAGATTCAAAGAGAGTGAGATGCCAGCTCCTTTCATTCAGTCAGTAGCTTCAAACATTTCTGGTATATGAAAAACATGTTTTTCAATGGCAAAAATCAATGAATATTGTAAATGCACAAACAGTAATATCTCCACATTGCACGGTGCAATTCTGAAATTTTTAGCTTTTTCCTGTTAATCCTAGCATGATAAAGAAGATTCAAAGAGAGTGAGATGCCAGCTCCTTTCATTCAGTCAGTAGCTTCAAACATTTCTGGTATATGAAAAACATGTTTTTCAATGGCAAAAATCAATGAATATTGTAAATGCACAAACAGTAATATCTCCACATTGCAAGGTGCAATTCTGAAATTTTTTGCTTTTTCCTGTTAATCCTAGCATGATAAAGAAGATTCAAAGAGAGTGAGATGCCAGCTCCTTTCATTCAGTCAGTAGCTTCAAACATTTCTGGTATATGAAAAACATGTTTTTCAATGGCAAAAATCAATGAATATTGTAAATGCACAAACAGTAATATCTCCACATTGCAAGGTGCTTTTCTGAAATTTTTTGTTTTTTCCTGCTAATCCTAGCATGATAAAGAAGATTCAAAGAGAGTGAGATGCCAGCTCCTTTCATTCAGTCAGTAGCTTCAAACATTTCTGGTATATGAAAAACATGTTTTTCAATGGCAAAAATCAATGAATATTGTAAATGCACAAACAGTAATATCTCCACATTGCACGGTGCAATTCTGAAATTTTTAGCTTTTTCCTGTTAATCCTAGCATGATAAAGAAGATTCAAAGAGAGTGAGATGCCAGCTCCTTTCATTCAGTCAGTAGCTTCAAACATTTCTGGTATATGAAAAACATGTTTTTCAATGGCAAAAATCAATGAATATTGTAAATGCACAAACAGTAATATCTCCACATTGCACGGTGCAATTCTGAAATTTTTAGCTTTTTCCTGTTAATCCTAGCATGATAAAGAAGATTCAAAGAGAGTGAGATGCCAGCTCCTTTCATTCAGTCAGTAGCTTCAAACATTTCTGGTATATGAAAAACATGTTTTTCAATGGCAAAAATCAATGAATATTGTAAATGCACAAACAGTAATATCTCCACATTGCAAGGTGCAATTCTGAAATTTTTTGCTTTTTCCTGCTAATCCTAGCATGATAAAGAAGATTCAAAGAGAGTGAGATGCCAGCTCCTTTCATTCAGTCAGTAGCTTCAAACATTTCTGGTATATGAAAAACATGTTTTTCAATGGCAAAAATCAATGAATATTGTAAATGCACAAACAGTAATATCTCCACATTGCAAGGTGCAATTCTGAAATTTTTAGCTTTTTCCTGTTAATCCTAGCATGATAAAGAAGATTCAAAGAGAGTGAGATGCCAGCTCCTTTCATTCAGTCAGTAGCTTCAAACATTTCTGGTATATGAAAAACATGTTTTTCAATGGCAAAAATCAATGAATATTGTAAATGCACAAACAGTAATATCTCCACATTGCAAGGTGCAATTCTGAAATTTTTTGCTTTTTCCTGTTAATCCTAGCATGATAAAGAAGATTCAAAGAGAGTGAGATGCCAGCTCCTTTCATTCAGTCAGTAGCTTCAAACATTTCTGGTATATGAAAAACATGTTTTTCAATGGCAAAAATCAATGAATATTGTAAATGCACAAACAGTAATATCTCCACATTGCAAGGTGCAATTCTGAAATTTTTTGCTTTTTCCTGCTAATCCTAGCATGATAAAGAAGATTCAAAGAGAGTGAGATGCCAGCTCCTTTCATTCAGTCAGTAGCTTCAAACTTTTCTGGTATATGAAAAACATGTTTTTCAATGGCAAAAATCAATAAATATTGTAAATGCACAAACAGTAATATCTCCACATTGCACGGTGCAATTCTGAAATTTTTAGCTTTTTCCTGTTAATCCTAGCATGATAAAGAAGATTCAAAGAGAGTGAGATGCCAGCTCCTTTCATTCAGTCAGTAGGTTCAAACATTTCTGGTATATGAAAAACATGTTTTTCAATGGCAAAAATCAATGAATATTGTAAATGCAGAAACAGTAATATCTCCACATTGCAAGGTGCAATTCTGAAATTTTTTGCTTTTTCCTGCTAATCCTAGCATGATAAAGAAGATTCAAAGAGTGAGATGCCAGCTCCTTTCATTCAGTCAGTAGCTTCAAACATTTCTCGTATATGAAAAACTTGTTTTTCAATGGCAAAAATCAATGAATATTGTAAATGCACAAACAGTAATATCTCCACATTGCAAGGTGCAATTCTGAAATTTTTTGCTTTTTCCTGCTAATCCTAGCATGATAAAGAAGATTCAAAGAGAGTGAGATGCCAGCTCCTTTCATTCAGTCAGTAGCTTCAAACATTTCTGGTATATGAAAAACATGTTTTTCAATGGCAAAAATCAATGAATATTGTAAATGCACAAACAGTAATATCTCCACATTGCACGGTGCAATTCTGAAATTTTTAGCTTTTTCCTGTTAATCCTAGCATGATAAAGAAGATTCAAAGAGAGTGAGATGCCAGCTCCTTTCATTCAGTCAGTAGCTTCAAACATTTCTGGTATATGAAAAACATGTTTTTCAATGGCAAAAATCAATGAATATTGTAAATGCACAAACAGTAATATCTCCACATTGCAAGGTGCAATTCTGAAATTTTTTGCTTTTTCCTGCTAATCCTAGCATGATAAAGAAGATTCAAAGAGAGTGAGATGCCAGCTCCTTTCATTCAGTCAGTAGCTTCAAACATTTCTGGTATATGAAAAACATGTTTTTCAATGGCAAAAATCAATGAATATTGTAAATGCACAAACAGTAATATCTCCACATTGCACGGTGCAATTCTGAAATTTTTAGCTTTTTCCTGTTAATCCTAGCATGATAAAGAAGATTCAAAGAGAGTGAGATGCCAGCTCCTTTCATTCAGTCAGTAGCTTCAAACATTTCTGGTATATGAAAAACATGTTTTTCAATGGCAAAAATCAATGAATATTGTAAATGCACAAACAGTAATATCTCCACATTGCAAGGTGCAATTCTGAAATTTTTTGCTTTTTCCTGTTAATCCTAGCATGATAAAGAAGATTCAAAGAGAGTGAGATGCCAGCTCCTTTCATTCAGTCAGTAGCTTCAAACATTTCTGGTATATGAAAAACATGTTTTTCAATGGCAAAAATCAATGAATATTGTAAATGCACAAACAGTAATATCTCCACATTGCACGGTGCAATTCTGAAATTTTTAGCTTTTTCCTGTTAATCCTAGCATGATAAAGAAGATTCAAAGAGAGTGAGATGCCAGCTCCTTTCATTCAGTCAGTAGCTTCAAACATTTCTGGTATATGAAAAACATGTTTTTCAATGGCAAAAATCAATGAATATTGTAAATGCACAAACAGTAATATCTCCACATTGCAAGGTGCAATTCTGAAATTTTTTGCTTTTTCCTGTTAATCCTAGCATGATAAAGAAGATTGAAAGAGAGTGAGATGCCAGCTCCTTTCATTCAGTCAGTAGCTTCAAACATTTCTGGTATATGAAAAACATGTTTTTCAATGGCAAAAATCAATGAATATTGTAAATGCACAAACAGTAATATCTCCACATTGCAAGGTGCTTTTCTGAAATTTTTTGTTTTTTCCTGCTAATCCTAGCATGATAAAGAAGATTCAAAGAGAGTGAGATGCCAGCTCCTTTCATTCAGTCAGTAGCTTCAAACATTTCTGGTATATGAAAAACATGTTTTTCAATGGCAAAAATCAATGAATATTGTAAATGCACAAACAGTAATATCTCCACATTGCACGGTGCAATTCTGAAATTTTTAGCTTTTTCCTGTTAATCCTAGCATGATAAAGAAGATTCAAAGAGAGTGAGATGCCAGCTCCTTTCATTCAGTCAGTAGCTTCAAACATTTCTGGTATATGAAAAACATGTTTTTCAATGGCAAAAATCAATGAATATTGTAAATGCACAAACAGTAATATCTCCACATTGCAAGGTGCAATTCTGAAATTTTTTGCTTTTTCCTGTTAATCCTAGCATGATAAAGAAGATTCAAAGAGAGTGAGATGCCAGCTCCTTTCATTCAGTCAGTAGCTTCAAACATTTCTGGTATATGAAAAACATGTTTTTCAATGGCAAAAATCAATGAATATTGTAAATGCACAAACAGTAATATCTCCACATTGCAAGGTGCTTTTCTGAAATTTTTTGTTTTTTCCTGCTAATCCTAGCATGATAAAGAAGATTCAAAGAGAGTGAGATGCCAGCTCCTTTCATTCAGTCAGTAGCTTCAAACATTTCTGGTATATGAAAAACATGTTTTTCAATGGCAAAAATCAATGAATATTGTAAATGCACAAACAGTAATATCTCCACATTGCACGGTGCAATTCTGAAATTTTTAGCTTTTTCCTGTTAATCCTAGCATGATAAAGAAGATTCAAAGAGAGTGAGATGCCAGCTCCTTTCATTCAGTCAGTAGCTTCAAACATTTCTGGTATATGAAAAACATGTTTTTCAATGGCAAAAATCAATGAATATTGTAAATGCACAAACAGTAATATCTCCACATTGCACGGTGCAATTCTGAAATTTTTAGCTTTTTCCTGTTAATCCTAGCATGATAAAGAAGATTCAAAGAGAGTGAGATGCCAGCTCCTTTCATTCAGTCAGTAGCTTCAAACATTTCTGGTATATGAAAAACATGTTTTTCAATGGCAAAAATCAATGAATATTGTAAATGCACAAACAGTAATATCTCCACATTGCAAGGTGCAATTCTGAAATTTTTTGCTTTTTCCTGCTAATCCTAGCATGATAAAGAAGATTCAAAGAGAGTGAGATGCCAGCTCCTTTCATTCAGTCAGTAGCTTCAAACATTTCTGGTATATGAAAAACATGTTTTTCAATGGCAAAAATCAATGAATATTGTAAATGCACAAACAGTAATATCTCCACATTGCACGGTGCAATTCTGAAATTTTTAGCTTTTTCCTGTTAATCCTAGCATGATAAAGAAGATTCAAAGAGAGTGAGATGCCAGCTCCTTTCATTCAGTCAGTAGCTTCAAACATTTCTGGTATATGAAAAACATGTTTTTCAATGGCAAAAATCAATGAATATTGTAAATGCACAAACAGTAATATCTCCACATTGCAAGGTGCAATTCTGAAATTTTTTGCTTTTTCCTGTTAATCCTAGCATGATAAAGAAGATTCAAAGAGAGTGAGATGCCAGCTCCTTTCATTCAGTCAGTAGCTTCAAACATTTCTGGTATATGAAAAACATGTTTTTCAATGGCAAAAATCAATGAATATTGTAAATGCACAAACAGTAATATCTCCACATTGCACGGTGCAATTCTGAAATTTTTAGCTTTTTCCTGTTAATCCTAGCATGATAAAGAAGATTCAAAGAGAGTGAGATGCCAGCTCCTTTCATTCAGTCAGTAGCTTCAAACATTTCTGGTATATGAAAAACATGTTTTTCAATGGCAAAAATCAATGAATATTGTAAATGCACAAACAGTAATATCTCCACATTGCAAGGTGCAATTCTGAAATTTTTTGCTTTTTCCTGCTAATCCTAGCATGATAAAGAAGATTCAAAGAGAGTGAGATGCCAGCTCCTTTCATTCAGTCAGTAGCTTCAAACATTTCTGGTATATGAAAAACATGTTTTTCAATGGCAAAAATCAATGAATATTGTAAATGCACAAACAGTAATATCTCCACATTGCACGGTGCAATTCTGAAATTTTTAGCTTTTTCCTGTTAATCCTAGCATGATAAAGAAGATTCAAAGAGAGTGAGATGCCAGCTCCTTTCATTCAGTCAGTAGCTTCAAACATTTCTGGTATATGAAAAACATGTTTTTCAATGGCAAAAATCAATGAATATTGTAAATGCACAAACAGTAATATCTCCACATTGCAAGGTGCAATTCTGAAATTTTTTGCTTTTTCCTGTTAATCCTAGCATGATAAAGAAGATTCAAAGAGAGTGAGATGCCAGCTCCTTTCATTCAGTCAGTAGCTTCAAACATTTCTGGTATATGAAAAACATGTTTTTCAATGGCAAAAATCAATGAATATTGTAAATGCACAAACAGTAATATCTCCACATTGCAAGGTGCAATTCTGAAATTTTTTGCTTTTTCCTGCTAATCCTAGCATGATAAAGAAGATTCAAAGAGAGTGAGATGCCAGCTCCTTTCATTCAGTCAGTAGCTTCAAACATTTCTGGTATATGAAAAACATGTTTTTCAATGGCAAAAATCAATGAATATTGTAAATGCACAAACAGTAATATCTCCACATTGCACGGTGCAATTCTGAAATTTTTAGCTTTTTCCTGTTAATCCTAGCATGATAAAGAAGATTCAAAGAGAGTGAGATGCCAGCTCCTTTCATTCAGTCAGTAGCTTCAAACATTTCTGGTATATGAAAAACGTTTTTCAATGGCAAAAATCAATGAATATTGTAAATGCACAAACAGTAATATCTCCACATTGCACGGTGCAATTCTGAAATTTTTAGCTTTTTCCTGTTAATCCTAGCATGATAAAGAAGATTCAAAGAGAGTGAGATGCCAGCTCCTTTCATTCAGTCAGTAGCTTCAAACATTTCTGGTATATGAAAAACATGTTTTTCAATGGCAAAAATCAATGAATATTGTAAATGCACAAACAGTAATATCTCCACATTGCAAGGTGCAATTCTGAAATTTTTTGCTTTTTCCTGCTAATCCTAGCATGATAAAGAAGATTCAAAGAGAGTGAGATGCCAGCTCCTTTCATTCAGTCAGTAGCTTCAAACATTTCTGGTATATGAAAAACATGTTTTTCAATGGCAAAAATCAATGAATATTGTAAATGCACAAACAGTAATATCTCCACATTGCACGGTGCAATTCTGAAATTTTTAGCTTTTTCCTGTTAATCCTAGCATGATAAAGAAGATTCAGAGAGTGAGATGCCAGCTCCTTTCATTCAGTCAGTAGCTTCAAACATTTCTGGTATATGAAAAACATGTTTTTCAATGGCAAAAATCAATGAATATTGTAAATGCACAAACAGTAATATCTCCACATTGCAAGGTGCAATTCTGAAATTTTTTGCTTTTTCCTGTTAATCCTAGCATGATAAAGAAGATTCAAAGAGAGTGAGATGCCAGCTCCTTTCATTCAGTCAGTAGCTTCAAACATTTCTGGTATATGAAAAACATGTTTTTCAATGGCAAAAATCAATGAATATTGTAAATGCACAAACAGTAATATCTCCACATTGCAAGGTGCAATTCTGAAATTTTTTGCTTTTTCCTGCTAATCCTAGCATGATAAAGAAGATTCAAAGAGAGTGAGATGCCAGCTCCTTTCATTCAGTCAGTAGCTTCAAACATTTCTGGTATATGAAAAACATGTTTTTCAATGGCAAAAATCAATGAATATTGTAAATGCACAAACAGTAATATCTCCACATTGCACGGTGCAATTCTGAAATTTTTAGCTTTTTCCTGTTAATCCTAGCATGATAAAGAAGATTCAAAGAGAGTGAGATGCCAGCTCCTTTCATTCAGTCAGTAGCTTCAAACATTTCTGGTATATGAAAAACATGTTTTTCAATGGCAAAAATCAATGAATATTGTAAATGCACAAACAGTAATATCTCCACATTGCAAGGTGCAATTCTGAAATTTTTTGCTTTTTCCTGTTAATCCTAGCATGATAAAGAAGATTCAAAGAGAGTGAGATGCCAGCTCCTTTCATTCAGTCAGTAGCTTCAAACATTTCTGGTATATGAAAAACATGTTTTTCAATGGCAAAAATCAATGAATATTGTAAATGCACAAACAGTAATATCTCCACATTGCAAGGTGCAATTCTGAAATTTTTTGCTTTTTCCTGCTAATCCTAGCATGATAAAGAAGATTCAAAGAGAGTGAGATGCCAGCTCCTTTCATTCAGTCAGTAGCTTCAAACATTTCTGGTATATGAAAAACATGTTTTTCAATGGCAAAAATCAATGAATATTGTAAATGCACAAACAGTAATATCTCCACATTGCACGGTGCAATTCTGAAATTTTTAGCTTTTTCCTGTTAATCCTAGCATGATAAAGAAGATTCAAAGAGAGTGAGATGCCAGCTCCTTTCATTCAGTCAGTAGCTTCAAACATTTCTGGTATATGAAAAACGTTTTTCAATGGCAAAAATCAATGAATATTGTAAATGCACAAACAGTAATATCTCCACATTGCACGGTGCAATTCTGAAATTTTTAGCTTTTTCCTGTTAATCCTAGCATGATAAAGAAGATTCAAAGAGAGTGAGATGCCAGCTCCTTTCATTCAGTCAGTAGCTTCAAACATTTCTGGTATATGAAAAACATGTTTTTCAATGGCAAAAATCAATGAATATTGTAAATGCACAAACAGTAATATCTCCACATTGCAAGGTGCAATTCTGAAATTTTTTGCTTTTTCCTGTTAATCCTAGCATGATAAAGAAGATTCAAAGAGAGTGAGATGCCAGCTCCTTTCATTCAGTCAGTAGCTTCAAACATTTCTGGTATATGAAAAACATGTTTTTCAATGGCAAAAATCAATGAATATTGTAAATGCACAAACAGTAATATCTCCACATTGCACGGTGCAATTCTGAAATTTTTAGCTTTTTCCTGTTAATCCTAGCATGATAAAGAAGATTCAAAGAGAGTGAGATGCCAGCTCCTTTCATTCAGTCAGTAGCTTCAAACATTTCTGGTATATGAAAAACATGTTTTTCAATGGCAAAAATCAATGAATATTGTAAATGCACAAACAGTAATATCTCCACATTGCAAGGTGCAATTCTGAAATTTTTTGCTTTTTCCTGTTAATCCTAGCATGATAAAGAAGATTCAAAGAGAGTGAGATGCCAGCTCCTTTCATTCAGTCAGTAGCTTCAAACATTTCTGGTATATGAAAAACATGTTTTTCAATGGCAAAAATCAATGAATATTGTAAATGCACAAACAGTAATATCTCCACATTGCAAGGTGCAATTCTGAAATTTTTTGCTTTTTCCTGCTAATCCTAGCATGATAAAGAAGATTCAAAGAGAGTGAGATGCCAGCTCCTTTCATTCAGTCAGTAGCTTCAAACATTTCTGGTATATGAAAAACATGTTTTTCAATGGCAAAATTGTAAATGCACAAACAGTAATATCTCCACATCACGGTGCAATTCTGAAATTTTTAGCTTTTCCTGTTAATCCTAGCATGATAAAGAAGATTCAAAGAGAGTGAGATGCCAGCTCCTTTCATTCAGTCAGTAGCTTCAAACATTTCTGGTATATGAAAATGTAAATGCACAAACAGTAATATCTCCACATTGCACGGTGCAATTCTGAAATTTTTAGCTTTTTCCTGTTAGATAAACTTCAAACATTTCTGGTATATGAAAAACATGTTTTTCAATGGCAAAAATCAATGAATAAATGCACAAACAGTAATATCTCCACATTGCAAGGTGCAATCTGAAATTTTTTGCTTTTTCCTGCTAATCCTAGCATGATAAAGAAGATTCAAAG
>NW_027367244.1:0-60324 GCF_046119375.1 Phyllobates terribilis | reverse complement strand
TATAATGGCAAGAAAAAAGCAGCTAAGTAAAGAAAAACGAGTGGCCATCATTACTTTAAGAAATGAAGGTAAGTCAGTGCGAAAAATTGGGAAAACTTTGAAAGTGTCCCCAACTGCAGTTGCAAAAACCATCAAGCGCTGCAAAGAAACTGGCTCACATGATAACCGCCCCAGGAAAGGAAGACCAAGAGTCACCTCTGCTTCTGAGGATAAGTTTATCCGAGTCACCAGCCTCAGAAATTGCAGGTTAACAGCAGCTCAGATTAGAGACCAGGTCAATGCCACACAGAGTTCTAGCAGCAGGCACATCTCTTCAACAACTGTTAAGAGGAGACTTTGTGCAGCAGGCCTTCATGGTAAAACAGCTGCTAGGAAACCACTGCTAAGGACAAGCAACAAGCAGAAGAGATTTGTTTGGGCTAAAGAACACAAGGAATGGACATTAGACCAGTGGAAATCTGTGCTTTGGTCTGATAAGTGCAAATTTGAGATCTTTGGTTCCAACCACCGTGTCTTTGTGCGACGCAGAAAAGGTGAATGGATGGAATCTACATGCCTGGTTCCCACCGTGAAGCATGGAGGAGGAGGTGTGATGGTGTGGGGGTGCTTTTCTGGTGACACTGTTGGGGATTTATTCAAAATTGAAGGCATACTGAACCTGCATGGCTACCACAGCATCTTGCAGCGCCATGCTATTCCATCCGGTTTGCGTTTAGTTGGACCATCATTTATTTTTCAATAGGACAATGACCCCAAACACACCTCCAGGCTGTGTAAGGGCTATTTGACCAAGAAGGAGAGTGATGGGGTGCTACGCCAGATGACCTGGCTCCCACAGTCACCAGACCTGAACCCAATCGAGATGGTTTGGGGTGAGCTGGACTGCAGAGTGAAGGCAAAAGGGCCAACAAGTGCTAAGCATCTCTGGGAACTCCTTCAAGATTGTTGGAAGACCATTTCCGGTGACTACCTCTTGAAGCTCATCAAGAGAATGCCAAGAGTGTGCAAAGCAGTCATCAAAGCAAAAGGTGGCTACTTTGAAGAACCTAGAATATAAGACATATTTTCAGTTGTTTCAGACTTTTTTGTTAAGTATATAATCCACATGTGTTAATTCATAGTTTTGATGCCTTCAGTGTGAATGTGCAATTTACATAGTCATGAAAATACAGAAATATCTTTAAATGAGAAGGTGTGTCCAAACTTTTGGTCTGTACTGTATATTTACACAATGTACTGCATACATGCACACATACAGTATACATATATATAAAAAATATTATGGAGCAGAGCCAAAAGGCTACTGAGTGGGTGCAAAGCACTAGGAACACATACCCTCTGGTCCAATATGATACATAAAGAAAGAATAAGCAGCATTCCAGGTTAAGATGCAAAAATAGAGGACTTTTTATTGGCCCATGTAGCTGTGACCTGGAATGCTGCTTATTTTTTCTTTATGCATCATATTGGACCAGGCGGTATGTGTTCAAAGAGCTTTGCACCCACTTAGTAGGCTTTTGGCGATACTCTATAATAGTAACATATATATTCAGTTTAAAAATGTATTTACACACAATATACTGCATACATGCACACATACAGTATACATATATATACAGACACACACTTACTATATACTGTGTGTATATAATATATACCGTATGTACACCCATATATATATATATATATATATATATATATATATATATATATATATATATATATACACAGTGCCTACAAGTAGTATTCAACTCCCTGCAGATTTAGCTGGTTTGATAAGATGCAAATAAGTTAGAGCCTTCAAACTGCAAACGAGAGTAGGTTTTATGAACAGAAGCATAAATCTTACAAACCAAAAAGTTATGTTGCTCAGTTGAATTTTATTAAATTTTAAACATAAAAGTGTGGGTCAATTATTATACAACCCCTATGTTTAATATTTTGTGGAATAACCCTTGTTTGCAATTACAGCTAATAATCGTCTTTTATAAGACCTGATCAGGCCGGCACAGGTCTGTGGAGTTATCTTGGCCCACTCCTCCATGCAGATCTTCTCCAAGTTATCTAGGTTCTTTGGGTGTCTCATGTGGACTTTATTCTTGAGCTCCTTCCACAAGTTTTCAATTGGTTTAAGGTCAGGAGACTGACTAGGCCACTCCAACACCTTGACTTTTTCCCTCTTGAACCAGGCCTTGGTTTTCTTGGCTGTGTGCTTTGGGTCGTTGTCTTGTTGGAAGATGAAATTACGACCCATCATAAGATCCTTGATGGAGGAGCGGAGGTTCTTGGCCAAAATCTCCAGGTAGGCCGTGCTATCCATCTTCCCATGGATGCGGACCAGATGGCCAGGCCCCTTGGCTGAGAAACAGCCCCACAGCATGATGCTGCCACCACCATGCTTGACTGTAGGGATGGTATTCTTGGGGTCGTATGCAGTGCCATCCAGTCTCCAAACATCACGTGTGTGGTTGGCACCAAAGATCTCGATCTTGGTCTCATCAGACCATAGAACCTTGAACCAGTCTGTCTCAGAGTCCTCCAAGTGATCATGAGCAAACTGTAGACGAGCCTTGACATGACGCTTTGAAAGTAAAGGTACCTTACGGGCTCGTCTGGAACGGAGACCATTGCGGTGGAGTACGTTACTTATGGTATTGACTGAAACCAATGTCCCCACTGCCATGAGATCTTCCCGGAGCTCCTTCCTTGTTGTCCTTGGGTTAGCCTTGACTCTTCGGACAAGCCTGGCCTCGGCACGGGAGGACACTTTCAAAGGCTGTCCAGGCCGTGGAAGGCTAACAGTAGTTCCATAAGCCTTCCACTTACGGATGATGCTCCCAACAGTGGAGACAGGTAGGCCCAACTCCTTGGAAAGGGTTTTGTACCCCTTGCCAGCCTTGTGACCCTCCACGATCTTGTCTCTGATGGCCTTGGAATGCTCCTTTGTCTTTCCCATGTTGACCATGTCTGAGTGCTGTTCACAAGTTTGGGGAGGGTCTTAAATAGTCAGAAAAGGCTGGCAAAAGAGATCTTTAATCCACACATGTGAAGCTCATTATTCTTGGTGCCTGAACTACTTCTTAATACTTTAGGGGGACCAAACAGAATTCTTGTGGTTTGAGGGGTTGAATAATAAATGACACTCTGAATTAACTTTTAACGTTTTCAAAAAAACAAAAACAAAATTTGCTGCAGTGCATTTCCCACTTCCAGGCTGATCTACAGTACAAATGTCACAATGCCAAGTTAATTCCGCATGTGTCAACCAGCTAAATCTGCAGGGGGTTGAATACTACTTGTAGGCACTGTATATATATATATACAGTGTATTGTGAAATTATTTGGCCCCCTTGAACTTTTCTACCTTTTGCCACATTTCTGGCTTCAAGCATAAAGATATAAAATTCACATTTTTTTGGGAAGAATCAACAACAAGTGGGACACAATCGTGAAGTGGAATGAAATTTATTGGATATTTTAAACTTTTTTAACAAATTAAAAACTGAAAAGTGGGGCGTGCAATATTATTCGGCCCCCTTGAGTTGAGTGACAAAACTTAAAAAAAGATATGAATGTGGTATTGCTGTAAACATACTGACCTGAAGAATAAAGCTGCCTTATCAATTATACCACACGCGGAATGGCCTTAAAAAAAAAAACGAAAAACAATTCTTGAATTTTTGTTTATTCTGCCTCCCAAAAATCGGAATACAAAGAGATCAAAAAATGTCCTGTGCCCGAAAATGGTTCCAATAAAAACATCAACCCATCCCGCAAAAAAAAAAACCCTCTCACATGACTCTGTCAGCCGAAATATGTAAAAGTTATAGCTTTCAAAATATGGGAATACAAAAACTTGTTTTTTGCAATAATAAGCGTCTTTAAGGCATCCTTCACACGTCCTGGTGATTCAGGAAAAAACAGTACTAGTGAGATCCGTGGTCCGTGTCTGTGTGCCATCCGTGTGTCCGTATGTGACATCCGTGTGACATCCGTGTGCTGTCCGTGTGACTGTGTGCCATCCATGTGTCCGTATGCAGCAGCCATGTTTTGTCCAGGAAAAAAATGAATGATATTTAAAAATGTATTTATAAAGTTTAATTGCAAGAAATTTAACAACACAGGACTTGCAGGAGCGAGAACAGATGATAGATACAAAAATGTTGATATCTGTATAATCAGTGGTTTGCGTGTGTTGTTGTCTCTACTTTGATGTATCTACTAAATAAATAAAATACATTAAAAAGCGGCGTGAGCTCCGACATCATAACCAGCAGAGGGAAAGCCGACCACTGGGGGCTGACTTGGGAAGGGGCCATTAGCCAAAAATGTTATGTGGCTATTAATAACAGCCCACAGCTGTTTGATTAGCGTTTACTGGCTAAATTACAGGGGGACCCCAGAAAAAAAATGATGTAGGGTTCCCCTATAAATTCTAACCAGCAAAGGCTAACCAGACAGCTTTGGGCTGATATTAATAGCAGGGAAGGGGCCCTGGATACTGGCCCCCTCTGAAGCTAGTAACATCAGCCCTCAGCAGCCTCAGAAATAGCGCATCAATAAGATGCACCAAATCTCGTGCTTAGCCTCAGCTAATATCACTTGTTCTGGTGTAATGGCAAGTGTGGTAATAGTGCTAGGGTTCGTGTCAGCCTTGTATTGGCTGCTGACATGAAGCCCAGGGGTTAGTAATGGAGAGGCCTATAAGACACCCCCATTACTAACCGTATAGTAAAAGTTGGGAAAGAAACAAAGAGCTTGAATAAAATCTTTTATTTGAAATAAAAGTCTACACTGTTTTACACATTTATTTAAAAATAAAAAACACATTTGTGTTCACCTTACAAATTTTCCTCTGATGCACGAGTCCCCTGTAAAAGACAGAAAATAATAAACAACAAAAATGCTCACCTTACACCTAATCCATCAAAGTCCTTGTCCCCTGTAAAAAAACTAAAATAAAAAACAACCATAATACTCACGTATTCGACATACTGTCCCACGCTGTAATCCATCTCTGCAATACTTGGTTTACAAGCTCTGTGATATTTGATTTACAACAATCGCCAAATTTCCAACTTTTTCACAAATAAACGCAAGTCATATCTAAGACATGTTACCACTATCATGATGTACAATATGTCACAAAAAACAATTACAGTATCACTGGGATCCGTTGAAGCGTTTCAGAGTTATTACATCACAAAGTGACACTGATCAGAATTGAAAAAAATGGCCAGGTCAGGAAGATGAAAACAGACTTCAGGGTGAAAGGGTTAAAGTTGTACTCTGGCGCCAATCTCTTTCAAATCTAATATGGGTACTGCCAACGAACTTACGACCCTATATATCTTCCAAAATAAGTGCACGATACCTGCTGATCTTGCATGCATCTCAGTAGGTATTCACACCACTTGATACAACAGTTAGTGAAATACCCCTCTATCCCCTATCTGACATATGACATACAGTTATGTCATATGCTGGCTCCCTGACTTTGATGCGGACTCAGGGACTAGAATTGAGACTAATGAGCACGTAACCACCTATTCACACGGGGAATACAGGGGAATTGTGACCACATGCATAGGCGGATTATAATGAAGGCAATCTGGGCTACTGTTCACGGCCCATGGCTCCAAGGGGGTCCATTGCCAGATTGCCATCATTATAATGGGCTCATACTGTATGTAGGAGGCTATGTGTGGGCTCATATTGTATACAGGAGTCTATGTGCGGGCTCCAACTGTATATAGGGGCTATGTGCAGGCTCATACTGTACACAGGAGGTTATGTGCGTGCTCATACTGTATACAGGAGGCTATATGGGGGCTCACACTGTATACAGGAGGCTATGTATGGGCTCATACTGTATCCAGAAGGCTATGTGGGTGCTCATACTGTATATAGGAGGCTATATGAGGGCTTACACTGTATACAGGAGGTTATGTGTGGCTCATACTGTATACAGAAGGTTATGTGCGAGCTCATACTGTATCTAGGTAGCTATATGGGGGATCATACTTTATATAGGGAGCTATGTGGGGCTTATACTGTATAAAGGGAGCCATGTAGGGGCTCATACTGTATGTAAGGGTCTGTGTGTGGACTCATATCATATGTAGGGGGCTGTGTGAAGGCTTATTTTGTATGTAGGGGCTATGTGCGGGCTCATACTGTATATAGGAGGCTATGCGGGGGCTCACACTTTATATAGGAAGCTATGTGCGGGCTCATACTGTATCTAGGTAGCTATATGGGGGCTCATACTGTATATAGGTAGCTATGTGAGGCTTATACTGTATATAGGGAGCTATATGGGAGCTCATATTGTATGTATGGGGCTATGTGGGGGCTAATATTGTATATGGGGGGCTGTGTGGGGGCTCATATTGTATGTAGGGGCTATGTGGGGCATATTGCCTGGGCCTGTGAGCTGTTATCCTCATTGCAGTATATCTTATGGTCTCCTTTTCTTTTCCTATTTCAAGGAATTCCCTGATGAACCCCTGAATGACCGAAAGAGAGGGGAAATGCGTCCAAAGAAAATTCCATTAATCTAAGTACACAAGTGTTCAGGCCATTTAGGATCCATATACTGCATAATAGTACATGTCCATAGAAACGTGACTGTGAGGTATATGGATGGTTTGTGATTGACATCATATATGTTTCTTCCTGGACTTTGTTTTTTTTTTTCTGGTCAGATTGTTGAAAAATATTGATAAATATATATACTGTATACTGTATGCATGGCACCCCTCCATCCTGGTATGCATGGCACCCCTCCATCCTAGTATGCATGGCACCCCTCATTCTGGTATGCATGGCACCCCCTCCATCCTGGTATGCTTGGCACCCCTCCATCCTGGTATGCATGGCACCCCTGATCTCCATCCTGGAATGCAAGGCTCCCCTCATCCTGGTATGCATGGCATCCCTCATCCTTATCCTGGTATGCATGGCACACCTCATCCTTATCCTGGTATGCACTGCATCCCACATCCTTATCCTGGTATGCATGGCATCCCTTATCCTTATCCTAGTATGCATGGCACCCCTCATCCTTATCCTGGTATGCAAGGCACTCCTCATCCCTATCCTGGTATGCATGGCATCCCTCATCCTTATCCTGGTATGTATGGCACACCTCATCCTTATCCTGGTATGCATGGCACAGCAATCCCCATCCTGGTATGCATGGCACCCCTAATCCCCATCAAGCTGCACATTAAAAAAATAAACACTTCTACTCACCTTTCTTCCCTGTGTTCCAGCACTGCATCCTGCTCTGCTGCCAGCACTGATCTCACCATGTGAGCCTCACTGCCATGCACCCTCAGCTGTGAGAATAGTCACTGCTCCCCACGCCGGGACTGTGTGCATGGAGAGCAGTGACTTCATTCTCCTTAATAGCCGGCACACAGTGTAGCCGCAGCGTGGCTCCTGCTGCAGCCAGGCGATCGCATGTGCCCGCTATTAAAGAGCATGAATATTCACCCCTCTCTACTCCCATGAGTGTGGAGAGGGGTGAATATTCATGCCCTTTAATAGCAGGCACACGTGATCGTCCGACAGCAGCAGGAGCCGCTCTGTGGATACACTGTGTGCCGGCTATTAAGGAGAAAGAATATTCAGTGCTCCCCACACCCATGGGCGTGGGGAGAACTGAATATTAATTGTCTTTAGCAGCAGGGACAATGTAGGCTGCAGCATGCGGCTGCTGCCTCCTGTGCCTCGCTCCTCCGCTGCTACTGCTCCCCCCACAACCCCACAGTATATATATATACCCCCCACATTCGGATTATAAGACGCACCTCCCACTTTCCTTTAAAATTTTGGAGGAAAAAGTGTGTCTTATAGTCCAAAAAATGCGGTATATATATACAGTATATCTATAATATAACGCTAAAAGTGTCCCTCTGTCTGAAGCCTCTATAGACTGCACAAGTTCGACACACCTGCGCAGTCTGGCTCCAGACAGAAGAACGCATGGAGCCGTTACAGGTAAGAGGAGTGTGTGGCGCCGGGGATCGCGGTATGCGTTCAGTGTCTACACATACAGCGATCTCCGGCGCCACAGTTACATACCTGACCGGGAGGAACGCTGCCACGGCGCCTCTCTTCTCGTCGGAGACCGGGGCAGGAGTGAAGGCATCGGAATCAGCGCATGCGCATAGTGCTATCCTGCGCCATTTTACTGAAGACACATTTGCAGTGTGTCTTCAGCAAAATGGCACCGGAAAGCGCAGTATGGGCATGCTTGTACTCTGGCGCCACACTCCTCTCCCGGCCTCCGGCAGAACAGGGCACCACAGCGCTGGAGCACAGGGAAGAAAGGTGAGTATATGTGTTTTTTTGTATGTGTGCAGCGTGAAAGGGATGAGGGGGTCACACATACCAGGATTGTTGGGTGAGGGGGCCACACATACCAGGATTGGGGGATGAGGGGGTCACACATACCAAGATTGAGGGGGTGAGGGGGCCACACACACCAGGATTGGGGGATGAGGGGGCCACACATACCAGTATTAGGAGATGAGGGGGCCACACATACCAAGATTGGGGGATAAGGGGTCCACACTTACCAGAATTGGGGGATGAGGGGGTCACACATATCAGGATTGGGGGATGAGGGGGCCACACATACTAGGATTAGGGGATGAGGGGTACCATACATACCAGGATTGAGGGGTGAGGGGACCATGCATACCAGGATTGAGGGGGTGAGGGGACCATGCATACCAGGATTGAGGGGTGAGGGGACCAGGCATACCAGGATTGGGGGTGAGGGGACCATGCATACCAGGATTGGGGATGAGGGGACCATGCTTACCAGGATTGGGGGATGAGGGGTACCATGCATACCAGGATTGGGGGGTGAGGGGTACCGTGCATACCAGGATTGGGGGGGTGAGAGGACCATGCATACCAGGATTGGGAGGTGAGGGGAGCCATGCATACCTACCAGGATTGGGGATGAGGGGTGCCACGCATACCAGGATTGGGAGGTGAGGGGTACCATGCAAACCAGATTTGGGGGTGAGGGGACCATGCATACCAGGATTGGTGATGAGACGTGCCATGCATACCAGCATTGGGGATGAGGAGTACCAAGCATACCAGGATGATGGATGGGGTGCCATGCATACCAGGATGTGGGGAACCATGCATACCAGAATAGGAATGAGGGATATCGTGCATACCGGAATAGGAATATGTGGTGCCATGCATAACAGGATTGGGGTTTGAGGGGTACCGTGCATACCAGGATTGGGGGGGTGAGAGGACCATGCATACCAGGATTGGGAGGTGAGGGGAGCCATGCATACCTACCAGGATTGGGGATGAGGGGTGCCACGCATACCAGGATTGGGAGGTGAGGGGTACCATGCAAACCAGATTTGGGGGTGAGGGGACCATGCATACCAGGATTGGTGATGAGACGTGCCATGCATACCAGCATTGGGGATGAGGAGTACCAAGCATACCAGGATGATGGATGGGGTGCCATGCATACCAGGATGTGGGGAACCATGCATACCAGAATAGGAATGAGGGATACCGTGCATACCGGAATAGGAATATGTGGTGCCATGCATAACAGGATTGGGGGATGAGGAGTGCCACACATACCAGGATTGGGGGAAGAGGTGGCCACACATACAAGGATTGGGGGATGAGGGGGCCACACATACCAGGATTGGGGGATGAGGGGCCCACACATACCAGGATTGGGGGAAGAGGTGGCCACACATACCAGGATTGGGGGATGAGGGGTACCATACATAACAGGATTGAGGTGTGATGGGACCATGCATACCAGGATTGAGGGGTGAGGGGACCATGCATACCAGGATTGGGGGTGAGGGGACCATGCTTACCAGGATTGGGGGATGAGGGATATCATGGATACCAGGATTGGGGGATGAGGGGTACCATGCATACCAGAATTGTGGGGTGAGGGATACTATGCACACCAGGATTGGGGGGTGATGGGACCATGCATTCCAGGATTGGGAGGTGAGGGGCACCATGCATACCAGGATTGGGGCTGAGGGGTGCCTTGCATACCAGGATTGGGAGATGAGGGGCACCATGCATACCAGGATTGGGGGGTGAGGGGACCATGCATACCAGGATTGGGAGGTGAGGGGGGCCATGCATATCAGGATTGGGGGTGATGGGTACCATGCTTACAAGTATTGGGGGTGAGGGTACCATGCCTACCAGGATTGGGAGGTGAGGTGGGCCATGCATACCAGCATTGGGGATGGGGGGTGCCATACATACCAGCATTGGGGATGAGGAGAACCATGCATACCAGGATGATGGATGGGGTGCCATGCATAAGAGGATGAGGGGTACCATGCATACAAGAATAGGGATGAGGGGTACCATGCATACTAGAATAGGAATATGTGGTGCCATGCACACCAGGATTGGGGGATGAGGAGTGCCATGCATACCAGGATAGGGATGAGGGGGCCATACATACCAGGATTGGGGATGAGGGAGCCATGCATACCAGGATGAGGGGTTGGGTGTCATGCATATCAGGATTGGGGGATGAGGAGGGCATACTTACTAGGATTGGTTGATGAGGGATGCCATACATACCAGAATTGGGATGAGGAGTGCCATGTATACCAGGATGAGAGGTACCATACATACCAGAATAGGGGTGTGTGGTACAATGCATACCAGGATGAGGGATTGGGTACCATGCATACCAGGATGAGGGATGGGGTGCCATGCATACCAGGATGAGGGGTACCATGCATACGAGAGTAGGGTTGAGGGGTACCATGCATACCAGGATAGGAATGCAGGGTTCCATGCATACTAGGATGAGGGATGGAGTGCCATGCATACAAGGATTGAGGGATGAGGAGGCCATACATACCAGAATTGGGATGAGGGGTGCCATGTATACCAGCATGAGGGATACCATACATACCAGAATAGGGATGCAGGGTATCATGCATAGCAGGATGAGGGATGGGGTGCCATGTATACCAGGATGAGGGGTACCATACATACCATGAAAGGGATGAGGAGTACCATGCATACCAGGATTGGGGATGAGAAGTACCATGCATACCAGGATTGGGGATGAGGAAGCCAGGCATATCAGTATGAGGGATTAGGCACCATACATACCAGGATTGGGGGATGAGGGGTGCCATACATACCAGGATTGAGGGATGAGGGGGTCACACATACCAGGATTGGGGGATGAGGGGGCCATGCATACCAGGATGAGAGATGGGGTGCCATGCATACCAGGATTGGGGATGAGGGGAGCCATGCAAACCAGGATTGGGGATGAGGAATGTCATGCATACCAGGATTGGGGATGAGGGGTGCCATGCATACCAAAATTGGGGTTGAGGGGTGCCATGCATACCAAGATTGGGGAAGAGGGGTGCCATGCATACCAGGATTGGGGATGAGGGGTACCATGCATACCAGGATTGGGGATGATGGGTGCCATGCATACCAGGATTGGGGATGAGGAGTGCCATACATACCAGGATTGGGAATGAGGGGTGCCATGCATACCAGGATTGGGGATGAGGGGTGCCATGCATACCAGGATATGAATCTGGGGGGCCAATGCATACCAGGATTCGGATGAGGGGTCATGTATACCAGGAAAGGGCTGAGGGTGGCATGTATATCTGGATGAGGGATTGGGTGCCATGCATACCAAGATTGGGGATGAGGGGTGCCATGAATACTAGGATTGGGGATGATGGATGCCATGCATGCCAGGATTGGGGATGAGAGGTGCCATGCATACCAGGATTGGGATGAGGGGTGCCATGCATACCAGGATTGGGGATGAGTGGTGCCATGCTTACCAGGATTGGTGATGAGGGGTGCCATGCATACCAGGATTGGGGATGAGGGGTGCCATGCATACCAGGATTGTGTATTAGGGGTGACATGCATAACAGGATTTTGGATAAGGGGTACCATGCATACCAGGATAGGGATGAGGGGTACCATGCATACCAGGATAGGGCTCTGAGGGGTCCATACATGCCTGGATTCGGATGAGTGGTACCATGCATACCAGTATGAGGGGTGCCATGCATGCCAGGATTGCGAATGAGGTGTGCCTTGCATACCAGGATTGGGGATGAGGGGTGCCATGCATACCAGCATTGGGATGAGTGGTGCCATGCATACCAGGATTGGGGATGAGGGGTGCCTTGCATACCAAGATTGCGGTTGAGGGGTGCCATGCATGCCAGGATTGGGGATGAGCGGTGCCATGCATACCTGGATTGGGTATGAGGGGTGCCATGCATACCAAGATTGCGGTTGAGGGGTGCCATGCATACCAGGATTTTGGATAAGGGGTGCCATGCATACCAGGATAGGGATGAGATGTACCATGCATACCAGGATAGGGATCTGGGGGGGGCCATGCATACCAGGATTCGGATGAGGAGTACCATGTATACGAGGATGAGAGGTACCATACATACCAGAATAGGAATGAGGGAGCCATATATACCAGGATGTGGGGTGCCATGCATGCCAGGATTGGGGTTGAGGGGTGCCATGCATACCAGGATTGGGGATGATGGGTGCTATGCATACCAGGATTGGGGATGAGGAGTGCCATACATACCAGGATTGGGGATGAGGGGAGTTAGGCATACCAGGATTGGGGATGAGGAGTGCCATGCATACCAGGATTGGGGATGAGAGGTGCCATGCATACCAAGATTGGGGTTGAGGGGTGCCATGCATACCTGGATTGGAGATGAGGAGTGCCATGCATACCAGGATTGGGGATGAGGGGTGCCATGCATACCAAGATTGGGGTTGAGGGGTGCCATGCATACCAAGATTGAGGATGAGGGGTGCCAGGCATACCAGGATTGGGGATGAGGAGTGCTATGCATACTAGGATTGGGGATGATGGCTGCAATGCATACCAGGATTGGGGATGAGGAGTGCCACACATACCAGGATTGGGGATGAGGGATGCCATAAATACCAGGATTGGGGATGAGGAGTGCCATGCATACCAGGATGGGGGATGAGGGGTGCCATGCATACCAAGATTGGGGCTGAGGGGTACCATGCATACCAAGATTGGGGTTGAGGGGTGCCATGCATACCAAGATTGGGGATGAGGGGTGCCATTCATACCAGGATTCGGGATGAGGAGTGCCATGCATACCAGGATTGGGGATGATGGGTGCAATGCATGCCAGGATTGGGGATGAGGAGTGCCATACATACCAGGATTGGCGATGAGGGGTGCCATGCATACCAAGATTGGGGCTGAGGGGTACCATGCATACCAAGATTGGGGTTGACAGGTGCCATGCATACCAAGATTGGGGATGAGGGGTGCCAGGCATACCAGGATTGGTGATGAGGAGTGCCATGCATACCAGGATTGGGGATGATGGGTGCAATGCATACCAGGATTGGGGATGAGGAGTGCCATGCATACAAGGATTGAGGGATGAGGGGTGCCATGCATACCAGGATAGGGATGAGGGGTACCATGCATACCAGGATAGGGATATGGGGGGCCATGCATACCAGAATTCGGGTGAGTGGCCATGTATACCAGAATAGGGATAAGGGGTACCATGTATATCAGGATGAGGGATGGAGTACCATGCATACCAGGATAGGGATGAGGGGTACCATGCATACCAGGATGAGGGGTACCATACATACCAGGATAGGGATGAGGGAGCCATGCATACCAGGATGAGGGGTGCCATGCATGCCAGGATTGGGGATGAGGGGTGCTATGCATACCAGGATTGGAGATGAGGGGTGCCATGCAAACCAGGATTGGGATGAGGGGTGCCATGCATACCAGGATTGGGGATAAGCAGTGCCATGCATACCAGGATTGGGGATGAGGGGTGCCATGCGTACCAGGATTGGGGATGAGGGGTGGCATGCATACCAGGATAGGGATGAGGGGTACCATGCATACCAGTATATGGATCTGCAGGGGCCATGCATACCAGGATTTGGATGAGGAGTACAATGCATACCAGGATGAAGGGTAGCATACATACCAGGATAGGGATGAGGGAGCCATGTATACCAGGATGAGGGGTGCCATGCATGCCAGGATTGGGGATGAGGGGTGCCATGCGTACCAGGATTGGGGATGAGGGGTGCCATGCATACCAGGATTGGGATGAGGGGTGCCATGCATACCAGGATTGGGGATGAGGAGTTCCATGCATACCAGGATTGGGGATGAGGGGTGCCATGCATACCAAGATTGGGGGTGAGGGGTGCCATGCATACCAAGATTGGGGATGAGGGGTGCCATGCATACCAGGATTGGGGATGAGGGGTGCCATGCATACCAGGATTGGGGATGATGAGTGCAATGCATACCAGGATTGGGGATTAGGAGTGCCATACATACCAGGATTGGGGATGAGGGGTGCCATGCATACCAGGATTGGGGATGAGGGGTGCCATGCATACCAGGATTGGGGATGATGGGTGCCATGCATAACAGGATTCGGGATGAGGGGTGCCATGCATACCAGGATTGGGGATAAGGGGTGCCATGCATACCAGGTTTGGGTGTTAGTTGTGCCATGCATACAGGATTGGGATTGAGGGGTGTCATGCATACCAGGATTGGGGGTGAGGGGTGCCATGCATACCAGGATTGGGGCTGAGGGGTGCAATGCATACCAGGATTAGTGGTGAGGGGTGCCATGCATACCAGGATAGGGATGAGGCATGCCATGCATACCAGGATAGGGATGAGGGCAGCACATAGCAGGATGCAGGAACAGGATTGGGGAACACAAATACCAGGATGGGGGCAGCTCAAATACCAGAATGGGGGCAGCACATACTAGCATGAGAGACCATATACCAATAAAAATGCTCGCCAACCGAGCGTAGAACAGGCTCAATAGCTAGTGTACACTACCGTTCAAAAGTTTGGGGGTCACTCAGACAATTTTGTGTTTTCCATGAAAACTCATACTTTTATTTATCAAATGAGTTGCAAAATGAATTGAAAATATGGTCCAGACATTGACAAGGTTATAAATAATGATTTTTATTAGAAAGAATAATTTTCTCCTTTAAAGTTTGCTTTTGTCAAAGAATGCTCCCTTTGCAGCAATTACAGCTTTGCAGACCTCTGGCATTCTAACTGTTAATTTGCTGAGGTAATCTTGAGAAATTTCACCCCATGCTTCCTGAAGCCCCTCCCACAAGTTGGATTGGCTTGATGGGCACTTTTTGAGTTCCATACGGTCAAGCTGCTCCCACAAAAGCTCAATGGGGTTGAGATCTGGTGACTGCGCTGGCCACTCCATTACAGATAGAATACCAGCTGCCTGCTTCTTCCCTAAATAGTTAATGTATAATTTGGAGGTGTGCTTTGGGTCATTGTCTTGTTGTAGGATGAAATTGGCTCCGATCAAGCGCAGTCCACAGGGTATGGAAAGGCGTTGCAAAATGGAGTGAGAACCTTCCTTATTCAAAATCCCATTTACCTTGTACAAATCTCCTTGAAAAAATAAAAGGCCGTCCTCGATGTATGCAATTCCCCCTTTGAAGTTTTTGAAACATGTTATTCTCATGCCAATTAAGGAAAAAAGGTCACATTCAATTGCTTGGCTGTTCTTTAGCAATGCCCACACATTTCACAATGATAAATACATTAAAAGCTCTTGTCAAAGAGTTGTTTTACTGCATTGTTGTGAAACTATGCATGCACAGAGCTTTGAGCAATAATTTTTGTGCATTCCATGAGCAATAGCATGGTTGAAGATTTTTCTAGAATAGCCTTGGATGTGTTCTTCCATTTTTGACAAAGAGCATCTTCTAAATATTGTACAGTGAGAACATTTTGGACCTTCCATCAAGAAAAGATTACCTCAGAAGAACCTCGAAGAAGATGTTTGGATTTATTGATCATTTTCTTGGAAAACTCCAAATCGAAGTAAGTAGGACAAATGTAATGATTCAATGTTTGGATTTAATCTACCCTGTTTGTCCTACCTGATATGTTTGTTTTTTACTTTTTTTGTAGGTCCGGAAAATCCTTACCTGAAAGCCTTATGTGGACTCTTGGAATCCTTGGAAGATATTGTAGAATTCAGGTCATACTCCAATTGTGTGGTAAGCATTTGCTCAAGAACTCTATCACATTTTCAAAGCTTTAAATGTAGACAATATGCAATCATCATGTGTCAGAAAGCTGAGAGGCTTTACATTGAGATTGCATTTTTATTACTACAATCTAATCTGTTGTGTGTCAGTTAAAAAACAAAAGACCATCTTTGATCCAGGGAATATCCACTTTGCAGTCATAGAAATATGTTATCCTCAGGCCAATTACGGTAAGAAATACTTGTTCAACTACTTGGTTGTTTCTGTGCATTACCCACACATTTTACAATGATAAATTCAGTAAAAGCTCTGGTCAAAGATTTGTTTTTACTGCATTGTTGTGAAATCATGTGCATGCACAGAGCCTGGGGCGTAAATTGTTTTGCATATTGCATGGGCCATGGAATAGTTAATTCACTTTGAGGAAGAACCGTAGAAGATTCTTCCTTCTTTGACAAACAAGCATCTTCTAAGTTTTGCATTTTGAGAACATTTTTGGACCGTCTATAAAGAATGGATTCCATTAGAAACGCCTTGAAGAACATGTGAAGCATTTGTTCATCAATTTTTGGAAAACACCTAATTAAAGTAAGTAAAACAAATTTAGTATTTCAAGTTTTGCATTCTATCTTCTCCATTGGTCCTAGCTGACATTTTTTGTTTTGTTTTGTGTAGGTCAGAAAATAATTTCTCTGGAAGCACTTTGTGGACTCTTGGAATCAGTGGAATACATTATATAATTCACGTTGTGCCCCAATTGGGAGGTAAGTATTTACTATACCATTCAATTACATGTATATAGCTATGGATGTAGATTATATGCAATCATCATATGTCAGAAAGCTGAGAGGCTTTACATTGAGATTGCATTTTTATTACTACAAGATAATCTGTTCACTTTCCTTAGTTAGAAAAATGAAAGGCCGTCCTCGATCCAGGCAATTCCCCCTTTGTAGTAATTGAAATATGTTTTTTTGGGCCAATTATGGAAAGAAGGTCATATTCAACTAGTTGGCTGTACTTGTGCAATGCCCACACATTTCACAATGATGAATAAGTAAAAATTCTTGTCAAAGAGTTGTTTTACTGCATTGTTGTGAAACTATGCATGCACAGAGATCTGAGCAATATTTTTTGTGCATTCCATGAGCAATAGCATGGTAAATGATTTTTCTAGAAGAACCTTGGATGTGTTCTTCCATTTTTGACAAAGGGGACATCTTTTAAATGTTGGACTGTGAGAACATTTTGGACCTTCCATCAAGAAAAGATTACCTCAGAAGGACCTAGAAGAAGATGTGTGGATTTGTTGATAATTTTCTAGGAACACTCCAAATCAAAGTAAGTAGGACAAATGTAATAATTCAGAGCTTAGATTTAATCTACCCTGTTTGTCCTACCTGATATATATTTTTCTTACTTTTTATGTAGGTCCGGAAATTCCTTACCTGAAAGCCTTATGTGGACTCTTGGAATCCTTGGAAGATATTGTAGAATTCAGATCATACTCCAAATGTGTGGTAAGCATTTGTGGCACCCCTGAGGGTTCAGTCGCCACAGAGGTACTTCACCTCACCCAGAGGTGTGGTGTCTCCTTCTCTCAGGTAAGAATGGAGTGCTGCTCGGAACCCCAACACCTGCATCCAACACTACACTGCTGTAGGCCAGCAGGAAGGGCAAGACGCAATTTATGTTTCTGCTGAGCTCTGACCCTGGCTGGAGTGGGGGGAACCCAGAGGTAGGGGGAACCAGTAGTGGGTGTGGGTGGAGGAAGTAGTTAGGGGGAGCACTTTGGTAGGAGTATAAATAGGGAAGCCATTTTAGGGTGGCAGATCAGTCAGACTAGTAGTTGGAGAACAGTCTGGAAGCAGAGTCTCAGTAGGAGCTCTGCTCCACAACTTGGGCCTAGTGTCAGAGGCCCAGGAGGGGAGCAGGGAGTAGGATCCGTTCTAAGAAGGGATCCTAGGGGGGGTACGGCGAGTGCAGGAAGGCACCTGTATGCCCCGCATCTCTCAGAAGACAGAGGGATCGTAGGCCGCAGGAAGGGGACCGGCCCCTGGCCCAGTTGTGTACTTCAAGTCCCGGCTGGAAGAACCGGAGGCTCCTGGCTTATATAGTCAGTTGCCGAAGCCTCATTCTAATCCCCGTGAGGGTCAAGCAGGTCTGTGAACTCTGACGGACAGTAGGGACTTCAGAGCACCCGAGCAGGATTGAGAGTGGGAAGCGCATGGCAAGAGAGAGAAAGACCCAGCGTGAAGACGGTCTAGATAGGAACACAAGAAAGTGGGGTTCTGCCAGGTATTCCTGATCTACCTGAGGAAGTGCTGAACCCCTGCCTGGTGAATGCAGCGCGACATGTAAGGCTAGCACCTGTACAGTGCACCAGTGGAACTGTCATAATAATTGTCAGTAAAAACTCGGATGAATGCACCGCACTGCCTTCATCCATTCTTTAATCTGTGCCATCGTTCCCTCTCTGCACTACAACGCCCAGCACAACCACCATCCATTACACCATACACTGCCCTGGAGCTAGCTCTACCTGTGGAGAGCCACACCATCCCTGCTGCCGTAACACAAGCTCCAGAGGACTGCTCCCCAGCGGCGGTCCCCTTTAGCCGCAATCCACAGGTGGCTTCATGAACAATCCCAAAAATCCCATATTAAAGTACCCCCCTTGTGCACTGACCGCCCTGGGTCACGGACCGGGCCAGCCACCGTGATACTCCCCTACCGGCATACACAAAGGCCCGGCTGCAGAGTAACCCACGGCCCTGGGGGCGCGTCACATTTGCTCAAGAACTCTATCACATTTTCAAAGCTTTAAATGTAGACAATATGCAATCATCATGTGTCAGAAAGCTGAGAGGCTTTACATTGAGATTGCATTTTCATTACTACAATCTAATCTGTTGTGTTTCAGTTTAAAAACAAAAGACCATCCTTGATCCAGGCAATATCCTCTTTGCAGTAGTAGAAATATGTTTTCCTCAGGCCAATTACGGTAAGAAATACTTGTTCAACTACTTGGTTGTTTCTGTGCATTACCCAAACATTTTACAATGATAAATACAGTAAAAGCTCTTGTCAAAGATTTGATTTTACTGCATTGTTGTGAAATCATGTGCATGCACAAAGCCTGGGGCGTAAATTGTTTTGCTTATTGCATGGGCCATGGAAAGGTTGATGCACTTTGAGGAAGAACCGTAGAAAGATTCTCACTTCCTTGACAAACAAGCATCTTCTAAGTGTTACATTTTGAGGACGTTTTTGGACCTTCAATCAAGAATGGATTGCATTAGAAACTCCTTGAAGAACATGTGAAGCGTTTGTTCATCAATTTTTGGAAAACACCTAATCAAAGTAAGTAAAACAAATTTAGTATTTCAATTTTTGCATTCTATCTTCTCCATTGGTCCTAGCTGACATTTTTTGTTTTGCTTTGTGTAGGTCAGAAATTAATTTCGCTGGAAGCACTTTGTGGACTCTTGGAATCAATGGAATACATTATAGAATTCATGTTGTGCCCCAATTGGGAGGTAAGTATTTACTACACCATTCAATTACATGTATATAGCTATGAATGTAGATTAAATGCAATCATCATATGTCAGAAAGCTGAGAGGCTTTACATTGAGATTGCATTTTTATTACTGCAAGCTAATCTGTTTGCTTTCCTTAGTTAGAAAAATGAAAGGCCATCCTTCATCCAGGCAATTCCCTCTTTGTAGTAATTGAAATATGTTTTTTGTGCCAATTATGGAAAGAAGGTCATGTTCAACTACTTGTCTGTACTTGTGCAATGCCCACACATTCCACAATGATGAATAAGTAAAAACTCTTGTGAAAGAGTTGTTTTACTGCATTGTTGTGAAACTATGCATGCACAGAGCTCTGAGCAATAATTTTTGTGCATTCCATGAGCAATAGCATGGTAGATGATTTTTCTAGAAGAACCTTGGATGTGTTCTTCCATTTTTGACAAAGGGGCCATCTTTTGAATGTTGGACTGTGAGAACATTTTGGACCTTCCATCAAGAAAAGATTACCTCAGAAGGACCTAGAAGATGTGTGGATTTATTGATAATTTTCTTGGAAAACTCCAAATCAAAGTATGTAGGACAAATGTAATAATTCAATGCTTAGATTTAATCTACCCTGTTTGTTCTATCTGATATGTTTGTTTTTTACTTTTTTTGTAGGTCAGGAAAATCCTTACCTGAAAGCCTTATGTGGACTCTTGCAATCCTTGGAAGATATTATACAATCCAGGTCATACTCCAATTGTGTGGTAAGCATTTGCTCAAGAACTCTATCACATTTTCAAAGCTTTAAATGTAGACAATATGCAATCATCATGTGTCAGAAAGCTGAGAGGCTTTTACATTGAGGTTGCATTTTTATTACTACAATCTAATCTGTTGTGTTTCATTTAAAAAACAAAAGACCATCCTTGATCCAGGCAATATCCTCTTTGCAGTCGTAGAAATATATTATCTTCACTCCAATTACGGTAAGAAATACTTGTTCAACTACTTGGTTGTTTCTGTGCATTACCCACACATTTTACAATGATAAATACAGTAAAAGCTCTTGTCAATGATTTGTTTTTACTGCATTGTTGTGAAATCATGTGCATGCACAGAGCCTGGGGCGTAAATTGTTTTGCTTATTGCATGGGCCATGGAATGGTTGAAGCACTTTGAGGAAGAACCGTAGAAACATTCTTACTTCCTTGACAAACAAGCATCTTCTAAGTGTTACATTTTGAGGACATTTTTGAACCTTCTATCAAGAATGGATTCCATTAGAAACTCCTTGAAGAACATGTGAAGCGTTTGTTCATCAATTTTTGGAAAACACCTAATCAAAGTAAGTAAAACAAATTTAGTATTTCAATTTTTGCATTCTATCCTCTCCATTGGTCCTAGCTGACATTTTTTGTTTTGTTTTGTGTAGGTCAGAAAATAATTTCTCTGGAATCAGTTTGTGGACTCTTGGAATCAGGGCCGGCTCCAGGTTTTTCTGGGCCCCGGGCGAAAGAGTCTCTGTGGGCCCCTTTAATACATACCACGATTCATGATGCACAGATACCGCAGAGGAATATATATAAATATAGTACAATGCAAAGATTTCACTTCTTACATTACATGAGCGATATCTATTGTAAATTCCACAATAGCTCAGAAACCAGCGAATCGCTCCACACAGAATACTTGCCCCCATATAAGGCCCCATATGGAATACTGGCCCCCATATTTGGCCCCATATGGAATACTGGCCCCCATATAAGGCCCCATATGGAATACTGGCCCCCATATAAGGCCCCATACGGAATACTGGCCCCCATATAAGGCCTCATACGGAATACTGGCCCCCCTATAAGGCTCCATACGGAATACTTGGCCCCCATATAAGGCTCCATACGGAATACTTGGCCCCTATATAAGGCACCATACAGAATACAGGCCTCCTGTCATGGGTGTGTCACCACGAAGATCGTCGCGACTACGCAGCCTGACTTCTCGCAGCTGAGATTTTGGTGCTTTGTGTTTTTTGGTTGTGAGGGAGTTAATTTTCTCTCTCTGTGCTTGAAGAGGCTCAGCCTCGCCCAGCTGCAGTTAATGCTGCAGTATTGGGATTCCTTCAAATACCTGCTGGTCTGATAGGGAAGTTGTCGGTGAAAGCATTTCTTGCAGACCTTCAGAGTGGATCGTTGTTTGGTGGAGTTCGGAGCGAGGAGTATGCGGTGTGGTTTGTTCCCTTCCTCCCTTTATCATTTATCTCCTAACCTGTTGTTGTTCCCTCTGTAATTGTGGTGTTAGTTTTTGTATGCAAGGTGGTTTTTGGTTTTCCCCTTGTACTGTATCGTTTGTCTAGTACTGTGTTTTGGGCATTTTCTATCCTGTTCCCCATTGTTGTGATCGGGGTCCTTCTCAGGACTAGATTACTTAGGTTCAGGGATATTCAGGAGTTTAGGGTTACGCTGGCGGCCTGGACCTCTGTACCATTAACAGTACCTCCAGGTTGAGGGATTAGTCAGGGCTCCCGTCTAGGGTCAGCTCAGGCCCCTGACCCCCCTGTACGCTGAGACAGCGTGACATTTTCACCGACCGACAAAAAAAAAAAAAAATAAATAATTTTTTTTTCCAACCACCATGGATCCAGTAGCCAGTCTAGCTCGGCAGTTGCAGAGTTTGTCCATGGAGTTGGCGGACGTTAAGTCCAAGGTTTTGTGTCCTCTGGAGCAAGCCAGACCATAACCTAAAGTAGCTCTCCCTGACAGGTTCACTGGGGGGCGGGATAAGTTTTTTGTTTTCCGGGAGGCATGCAAGTTGTACTTTCAGCTGCGGCCTCGGTCATCGGTGAGTGAGGAGCAAAGGGTGGGAATTGTCATCTTGCTCCTACAAGGGGACCCACAATCTTGGGCGTTCTCTATTCCCCCGGGCTCCCCGGCTCTCCAGTCAGTGGATAGGTTTTTCGCTGCTCTGGGACTCGTATATGATGACCCAGATCGGATCTCCCTTGCTGAATCTAAGTTACGTAGGATCCACCAGGGAGATCGTCCGGCGGAGGAATTCTGTTCGGAGTTCCGTAGGTGGGCCACGGACACCCAGTGGAATGACCCGGCTCTTAGGAGCCAGTTTTGTCAAGGGTTATCTGACAAATTAAAGGATGTGTTGGCACAGTATGACCCTCCCGCCTCACTGGAAGCCGCTATGGCTCTTGCTATTCGCACTGACAGACGGCTTCGGGAGAGGTGCGGGATAACTCCGCCCCCTGGGATGACTCCACCTCCTACAAGGTCTCCTCATATGGAGGTTCCCCTGGTCAGTCCAGAGGAGCCTATGCAGTTAGGAGGGACATCTTTCCGGGGGAGGGGACCGGCGGTGCACCACAAGACTGGAAGGTGCTTCTTCTGCGGGAGAAAGGGACATTTTATTGGGGGGTGTCCATCCCGTCCTTTGCAGAATAAAGAGTCGTCGGAAAACTATTGATCCCAGGTTGTGTGGTGGACGGCAATCTGGGAGTAGGTATTTCGTCCCTAGGTTCGTCTCAGTTTCTCGTACCGGGGGAGGTGGTGGTGGGTACGAGAACTGAGAGGATATCTGTTCTTCTAGATAGTGGGGCCGGGGCTAATCTGGTGGACGCTCGGTTTGCCCGGGTTCAAGGTATGCTATTGAATATGTTGGCTAAACCCATCCCCATATTTTCGATCGACGCCAGGCCTCTCGGTCAGGGAAGTTTTTTGCAAGTGGTGCATAACGTACATCTTCAAGTGGGGGCGATACATAAAGAACTGTTGTCTTGTTACGTGTTGGAGGGTCTTCCCACTCCTATTGTGTTGGGCCTTCCTTGGTTAATTAAGCATAATCCGGTTATTAATTGGCAATCCAGGGAGATAAGCCAATGGAGTGAATTCTGTAATAAAAACTGCATGAATACGGTGATCGGTGCTGTCACTCCTAGGGTCTTACCTCCATTTCTGGCGGACTTTGAGGATGTATTCTCGGAGAAAGGGTGTCAGGAACTACCTCCTCATCGCGTGTATGGCTGTTCTGTAAAATTGCTCCCTGGGGCCAAGTTACCTAAATCTAGGTTGTATAATCTATCTGGTCCGGAGAGGCAGGCCATGAAGGATTATATTTCTGAGAGTCTGGCTAAGGGGCATATTAGACCTTCATCTTCCCCGGTGGCCGCGGGGTTCTTCTTTGTGAAGAAGAAAGATGGAGGCCTACGCCCTTGCCTGGATTTCCGTGAACTTAATCGGATTACGGTCCGAGATCCGTATCCACTCCCACTTATCCCCGATCTCTTTAATCAGATCGTGGGCGCCAAATGGTTCTCTAAGTTGGATCTCAGGGGGGCGTACAATCTGATTAGGATAAAGGAGGGGGATGAGTGGAAGACGGCGTTTAACACTCCGGAGGGGCATTATGAGAACCTTGTCATGCCATTCGGTCTGACTAATGCCCCGGCGGTGTTCCAACACTTTGTTAATGACATTTTTCGCCGCCTGGTGGGTCAGTTTGTAGTCATATATCTGGATGACATCTTAATTTACTCGCCTGATCTTGTGTCTCATCAGGAGCATGTTAGGCAGGTGTTACAGATCTTGCGGGATAATAAACTGTACGCCAAATGGGAGAAGTGTGTGTTCCCCGTACAGGAACTCCAGTTTTTAGGTTTCGTGGTGTCAGCGTCCGGTTTTCGTATGGACCCAGGGAAAGTGCGGGCAGTTCTTGAGTGGGATCTGCCAGAGAATCTTAAGGCACTACAACGTTTCCTGGGGTTTGCTAATTATTACCGGAAATTCATTCGTAATTTCTCATCCATGGTTAAACCTCTCACAGACATGACAAAAAAGGGGACGGATTTTTCTAGGTGGTCTGACAAGGCTTGTCAAGCATTCTCCTCCTTGAAAAAATGTTTTGCCTCAGCACCCATACTCATTCAACCTGATGCGTCACAGTCGTTCATTGTAGAGGTAGACGCTTCTGAGGTAGGGGTGGGAGCAGTTTTGTCACAAGGTTCGTCCCCTGGTAAGTGGCGTCCGTGCGCTTTTTTCTCCAAAAAATTGTCGTCCGCTGAGAGGAATTACGATGTCGGCAATAGGGAACTCTTGGCTATTAAGTTAGCTTTTGAGGAGTGGCGCCATTTTTTGGAGGGGGCAGTCTATCCGGTCACCGTCATCACTGATCACAAGAACCTGCTTTATCTGGAGTCCGCAAAACATTTGAATCCCAGACAAGCCAGGTGGTCGTTGTTTTTTACCAGGTTTAATTTTGTCGTTACATATCGTCCTGGGTCAAAAAATGTGAAGGCGGATGCCTTATCTCGTAGTTTCCCTGGGGCCGGGAATACGGATGATCCGGTTCCTATCCTTCAAGAGGGGGTGGTGGTGTCGGCAGTATGCTCTGAGCTTGAGGAGGAGGTATTGGAGGCTCAGGGAGACGCCCCTGTTGGACCTCCAGGGAGACTGTTTGTTCCAGATCAGCTACGACAAAAGGTGATCGAGGCACACCATAACTCAGCTTTGGCAGGACACCCAGGGAGTAAAGCAACTGTGGATCTCCTCTCGCGTCGGTTTTGGTGGCCTAACTTACATAAGGAGGTGGTAACTTTTGTTGTGTCCTGTGGGGTTTGTGCGCGCTCTAAGACCCCACATACCCGTCCGTCTGGGGCCCTCTTACCTTTGAAGATCCCGGAGCGTCCTTGGACTCATCTGTCTATGGACTTTATTACGGACCTCCCGCCGTCCTCGGGTAAAACGGTCATACTCGTTGTAGTAGACAGGTTCAGCAAGATGGCACATTTTATCGCTTTTCCTGCTCTTCCTAATGCTAAAACTCTTGCGCAGGTGTTCATTGGAGAGATTGTGAGGCTTCACGGGGTACCCTCCGATGTGGTGTCGGATCAGGGGTCTCAGATTGTGTCCAAATTCTGGAAGGCTTTTTGTACTCGGCGGGGGATGCATTTATCGTTCTCATCGGCTTTTCATCCTCAGACCAATGGTCAGACGGAACGTCTGAACCAGAGTTTGGAGACATATCTCTGGTGTTTTGTGTCAGAGAACCAGGAGGACTGGGCTTCTTTCTTACCTCTGGCGGAGTTTGCTCTTAATAATAGGCGGAGCGAATCCACTGGTAAGTCCCCGTTTTTTGGGGCATATGGTTTTCATCCCCAGTTTTGTACTTTCAGTAGAGGGGGCTCTTCGGGGGTTCCTGAGGAGGAACGATTTTCGTCATCACTCGCTTCAGTATGGAGAGGGGTACTGAATAATCTGAGTACTATGGGGAACCGATACAAACGTATGGCTGATAGGAGGAGAGTGTCTGGTCCGGACCTAAGTGTGAACGATCGGGTATGGTTGTCTACCAAGAATATAAAACTCAAGGTTCCCTCCTGGAAACTGGGTCCCAGGTTCATCGGGCCGTACAGGATCAGTTCTATAATTAATCCGGTGGCATTCCGTCTTGACCTCCCCCCTACGTTTAAAATTCATAACGTGTTCCTCAGATCTTTGCTTAAGAGGTATGTGGCGCCAATGATACCGTCACCTTTACCTCCTCCTCCAGTGGTGGTCAATGGAAATTTGGAGTTTCAGGTATCGAAAGTCATCGATTCATGTTTTAGTCGCCGGTCCCTTCAGTACCTGGTTCATTGGAAAGGGTATGGTCCTGAGGAGAGAATGTGGGTTCCTGCGTCAAATATTAACGCAGACCGGTTAATTCGGGCCTTCCACATGACTCACCCGGATAAACCAGGCCCTGAGGGTCCGGAGGCCCCTCGTAGAAGGGGGGGTACTGTCATGGGTGTGTCGCCACGAAGATCGTCGCGACTACACAGCCTGACTTCTCGCAGCTGAGTTTTTGGTGCTTTGTGTTTTTTGGTTGTGAGGGAGTTAATTCTCTCTCTCTGTGCTTGAAGAGGCTCAGCCTCGCCCAGCTGCAGTTAATGCTGCAGTATTGGGATTCCTTCAAATACCTGCTGGTCTGATGGGGAAGTTGTCAGTGAAAGCATTTCTTGCAGACCTTCAGAGTGGATCGTTGTTTGGTGAAGTTCGGAGCTAGGAGTATGCGGTGTGGTTTGTTCCCTTCCTCCCTTTATCATTTATCTCCTAACCTGTTGTTGTTCCCACTGTAATTGTGGTGTTAGTTTTTGTATGCAAGGTGGTTTTTGGTTTTCCCCTTGTACTGTCTCGTTTGTCTAGTACTGTGTTTTGGGCATTTTCTATCCTGTTCCCCATTGTTGTGATCGGGGTCCTTCTCAGGACTAGATTACTTAGGTTCAGGGATATTCATGAGTTTAGGGTTACGCTGGCGGCCTGGACCTCTGTACCATTAACAGTACCTCCAGGTTGAGGGATTAGTCAGGGCCCCCGTCTAGGGTCAGCTCAGGCCCCTGACCCCCCTGTACGCTGAGACAGCGTGACACCTCCATATAAGGCTCCATATGGAATACTGGCCCCCATATAAGGCTCCATACAGAATACTGGCCCCCATATAACGCTCCATACAGGATACTGGCCCCCATATAACGCTCCATACAGGATACTGGTCCCCTTATAAAGCTCCATACAGGATACTGGCCCCCATATAGCGCTCCATACAGGATACTGGTCCCCTTATAACGCTCCATACAGGATACTGGCCCCTATATAATGCTGCATGCAGGCTGTTACCCCCCACATAATGCCCCATACAGGCTGTCCCCCCCTTATAATGCTCCATGCACGCTGTTACCCCCAACATAATGCCCCATACAAGCTGCCCCCCCCCTTATAATGCTCCATTCAGGCTGTTCCCCCCACATAATTCACTATGCAGGCTATCCCCCCCTTACAATGCCCCATGCAGGCTGTTCCCCACCTTATAATGCCCCATGCAGGCTGTCACCCCTCCTCTTTATAATGCCCCATGCAGGATGTACCCCCCTCTTTATAAGGCCCCATGCAGGATGTCACCCCCCCTCTTTATAATGCCCCATGCAGGATGTCACCCCCTCTCTTTATAATGCTCCATGCAGGATGTCACCCCCTCTCTTTATAATGCCCCATGCAGGATGTCACCCCCATCTATTTATAATGCCCCATGCAGGATGTACCCAGCCCTCTTTGTAAGGCCTCATGCAGGATGTCACCCCCTCTCTCTATAATGCCCCATGCAGGATGTCACACCCCCTCTCTTTATAATGCCCCATGCAGGATGTCACCCCCCCTCTCTTTATAATGCCCCATGCAGGATGTCACCCCCCCTCTCTTTATAATGCCCCATGCAGGATGTACCCCCCCTCTTTATAAGGCCCCATGCAGGCTGTCACCCCCTCTCTCTATAATGCCCCATGCAGGTTGTCACCCCCTCTCTCTATAATGCCCCATGCAGAATGTCACCCCCCCTCTCTTTATAATGCCCCATGCAGGATGTCACCCCCCCTCTCTTTATAATGTCCCATGCAGGATGTCACCCCCTCTCTTTATAATGCTCCATGCAGGATGTCACCCCCCCTCTCTTTATAATGCCCCATGAAAGATGTCACCCCCCCATATTATGCCTCATGCAGGATGTCACCCCCCCCCCATATTATGCCCCATGCCTCCATACATAAAAAAAAAAAAAAAAAAATCAAATGCTCACCTCCCTCCTTCTCACCTGCTGCCCGCTGCTCGGGTCTGGACTCCAGCGTTGCCGGCGTCGTCCCTGTGATGGCTCAGGGGAGCGTGCGGTGGAAAGACGTTACCACGCCCTCTGACCTGAGACGTCACAGGGAGCGCAGAGCAGGAAGACAGTGGATCTGCGGAGGCACGGGGAGAGGCCGGGGCCCTGAGCAAGTGGCGGAGAAGGGCGGGCGCTGACACCGCTCTCCTCCGCCCATAGCCCAGCGGGGTGCGCGACCGCCAGTGGGCCCCCCTGCCTGCTCAGGGCCCCGGCACTTGCCCGGGTGTGCCGGGTGCTGACGCCGGCCCTGCTTGGAATCCATGGAATACATTATAAAATTTGCGTTGTGCCCCAATTGGGAGGTAAGTATTTACTACACCATTCAATTACATGTATATAGCTATGGATGTAGATTATATGCAATCATCATATGTCAGAAAGCTGAGAGGCTTTACATTGAGATTGCATTTTTATTACTGCAAGCTAATCTGTTTACTTTCCTTCGTTTGAAAAATGAAAGGCCGTCCTCGATCCAGGAAATCCCCCTTTGTAGTAATTGAAATATGTTTTTTGGGCCAATTATGGAAAGGAGGTCATGTTCAACTACTTGGCTGTACTTGTGCAATGCCCACACATTTCACAATGATGAATAAGTAAAAACTCTTGTCAAAGAGTTGTTTTACTGCATTGTTGTGAAACTATGCATGCAGAGAGCTCTGAGCAATAATTTTTGTGCATTCCATGAGCAATAGCATGGTAGATGATTTTTCTAGAAGAACCTTGGATGTGTTCTTCCATTTTTGACAAAGGGGACAGCTTTTAAATGTTGGACTGGGAGAACGTTTTGGACTTTCCATAAAGAAAAGATTACCTTAGAACAGGGGTCTCAAACACGCGGCCCGCGGGCCGCATGCGGCCCCTGAGGCTGCTTTATGCGGCCCGCAGGCACAGACCCCTTGACGATCCCGACCTGGTCCAGGAGGAGCCGCGGACAGCAGCGCTGAATTGCCACACAGAGACTGTTTCCCAGCACTGCATTTCCAATGCCAGCCGCTGGCCAATCAGAGGCCAGCAGCTGATATCTGCGTGTCGGCGCAGCGAGTATGACGTCATTGCCATAAGCAGATGTCAGCTGCTGGCCTCTGATTGGCCGGCGGCTGACATTGAAAATGCTGTGCTGGGAGACAGTCTCTGTGCGGCAATGCAGCGCTGCTGTCGGCGGCTCCTCCTGGACCAGGTCGGGATCGTCAAGGGGTTGGACTCTGTGGTGCCTGCGGGCCACATCTGCAGGAAGGCCGCCGAGGGAACGGAGGACAGGTGAGAATCATCTTTTTTTTTTTCTATTTTATGTGTGTGAAGAACAGCACAGGGGGCACAGAGCCACAACATGGGGACCGGGATGGGGCACAGAGCCACAAGAGGGGACCTGGATGGGGCACATAGCCACAAGAGGGGACCTGGATGGGGCACATAGCCACAGGATGGGGACCTGGATGGGGCACAGAGCCTCAAGATGTGGACCTGGATGGGGCACATAGCCTCAAGATGTGGACCTGGATGGGGCACATAGCCACAAGATGGGGACCTGGATGGGACACAGAGCCACAAGATGGGGACCAGAGCCACAACATGGGGACCTGGATGGGGCACATAGCCACAAGATGGGGACCTGGATGGGGCACATAGCCACAGGATGGGGACCTGGATGGGGCACATAGCCCCAAGATGGGGACCTGGATGAGGCACATTAGTACAAGATGGGCGCCAGGATGGGGAACGTTGCCACAGGATGGGGACCTGGATGGGGCACATAGCCACAAGAGGGGACCTGGATGGGGCACATAGCCACAAGAGGGGACCTGGATGGGGCACATAGCCACAGGATGGGGACCTGGATGAGGCACAGAGCCTCAAGATGTGGACCTGGATGGGGCACATAGCCACAAGATGGGGACCTGGATGGGGCACAGAGCCACAAGATGGGGACCTGGATGGGGCACATAGCCACAAGATGGGGACCTGGATGGGGCACATAGCCACAAGATGGGCGCCAGGATGGGGAACGTTGCCACAGGATGGGGACCTGGATGGGGCACATAGCCACAAGATGGGGACCTGGATGGGGCACAGAGCCACAAGATGGGGACCTGGATGGGGCACAGAGCCACAAGATGGGGACCAGAGCCACAAGATGGGGACCTGGATGGGGAACATTGCCACAGGATGGGGACCTGGATGGGGCACATAGCCACAGGATGGGGACCTGGATGGGGCACATTAGTACAAGATGGGGACTTGGATGGGGAACATTACTACAAGATGTTTTCCATTATTACTATATGATGCTAATTGTAAGACAATATTACTGTATGTGGCCAATTGGGGGAAATAAAATTGTAAAAAAATAAAATAAAGCATGAAAAATTATTGGGCACTAAAAATGCTGTTTTATATGTAAACTAAAGTAAACACAAAAAAGTGCACGTTTATTATCGCCACATCCATAAAGACCCAAGCCATAAAAAAATAAACACGGCAAAAATGTTCAAAAGGTGTATACAAAAAAATGGTATCACTAAAAATGTTACATTGAACAAAGAATGCGGCCCCCCAAATTCAAATTTTTTCCATGTGCGGCCCATATACCCAGCCGAGTTTGAGACCCCTGCCTTAGAAGGACCTAGAAGAAGATGTGTGGATTTATTGATCATTTTCTTGGAAAACTCCAAATCAAAGTAAGTAGGACAAATGTAATAATTCAATGCTTAGATTTAATCTACCCTGTTTGTCCTACCTGATATGTTTGTTTTTTACTTTTTTTGTAGGTCAGGAAAATCCTTACCTGAAAGCCTTATGTGGACTCTTGGAATCCTTGGAAGATATTGTAGAATTCAGGTCATACTCCAATTGTGTGGTAAGCATTTGCTCAAGAACTCTATCACATTTTCAAAGCTTTAAATGTAGACAATATGCAATCATCATGTGTCAGAAAGCTGAGAGGCTGTACATTGAGATTGCATTTTTATTACTACAATCTATTCTGTTGTGTTTCAGTTAAAAAACAAAAGACCATCCTTGTTCCAGGCAATATCCTCTTTGCAGTCGTAGAAATATGTTCTCCTCAGGCCAATTACGATAAGAAATACTTGTTCAACTACTTGGTTGTTTCTGTGCATTACCCACACATTTTACAATGATAAATACAGTAAAAGCTCTTGTCAAAGATTTGCTTTTACTGCATTGTTGTGAAATCATGTGCATGCACAGAGCCTGGGGCGTAAATTGTTTTGCGTATTGCATGGGCCATGGAATGGTTGAAGTACTTTGAGGAAGAACCGTAGAAAGATTCTTACTTCCTTGACAAGCAAGCATCTTCTAAGTGTTACATTTTGAGAACATTTTTGGACCTTCTATCAAGAATGGATTGCATTAGAAACTCCTTGAAGAACATGTGAAGCGTTTGTTCATCAATTTTTGGAAAACACCTAATCAAAGTAAGTAAAACAAATTTAGTAGTTCAATTTTTGCATTCTATCTTCTCCCTTGGTCCTAGCTGACACTTTTTGTTTTGTTTTGTGTAGGTCAGAAAATAATTTCTCTGGAAGCACTTTGTGGACTCTTGGAATCAATAGAATACATTAGAGAATTCACGTTGTGCCCCAATTGGGAGGTAAGTATTTACTACACCATTCAATTACATGTATATAGCTATGGATGTAGATTATATGCAATCATCATATGTCAGAAAGCTGAGAGGCTTTACATTGAGATTGCATTTTTATTACTACAAACTAATCTGTTTACTTTCCTTAGTTAGAAAAATGAAAGGCCGTCCTCGATCCAGGCAATTCCCCCTTTGTAGTAATTGAAATATGTTTTTTGGGCCAATTATGGAAAGAAGGTCATGTTCAACTACTTTGCGGTTGTTTCGCTCACGCCCGGACTGACTGGCATGAGCATGGTTAGTGGTCCCACTGGGCCAAGAACCGAGGAGTGCCTGGAGGGGTGTGACTAGGGGCCTCGCCAGATTCGATCACGAACACACGGCAGCTTAATCAACTCCGTGGTCCGAGGAGGGACGTCGAAGGTGGCTCAGGTGCTACTCCAGGTCGACCCCGGTCACAGCTGTTGACCCACATCGGGGAATGCAGGAACGGGCAGGCTCGGCTGGTATGCAGACTGGCGGGTACAGGCAGGTAGGAAAACAGGCTGGATAGGGACCAATACAGACTGGGATAGCGGAGCAGAGCTGCAGGTGCGGACGACAAGCGGTGCAGAGCGGAGCAGAGCCGCAGATACAGAGGACGAAGCGGAGCAGAGTCACAGGTGCGGAGGACAAGCGGAGCAAAGCCGCAGGTGCAGAGGACTAGCAGAGCGGAGCAGAGCCGCAGGTGCGGAGGACAAGCGGAGCAGAGCCGCAGGTGCGGAGGACAAGAGAAGCAGAGACGCAAGTGCAGAGGACAAGCGGAGCAGAGCCACAGGTGTGGAGGACAAGCAGAGCAGAGCCACAAGCGCGGAGGACAAATGGTGCAGAGCGGAGCAGAGCACACCCGCATGTGCTGAGGACAAGCAGAGCAGAGCGAAGCAGAAACGCAGGTGCGGAGGACAAGTGGAGCAGAGCCACAAGTGCGGAGGACAAGCGGAGCAAAGCAGAGCCGCTGGTGCGCAGGACAGATGGAGCAGAGCAGAGGGGAGCAGAGCCGCAGGCACAGAGGACAAGCGCAGCAGAGCCGCAGGTGCGGAGCACAAACGGAGAAGAGCTGAGCGGAGCAGAGCCGCAGGTGCGGAGGACAGATGGAGCAAAGCAAAGCAGAGCAGAGCAGAGCCGGAGGTGCGTAGGAGAAGCGGAGCAGAGCAGAGCAAAGCGAAGACATAGGTGCGAAGGACAAGCGGAGCAGAGCAGAGTGAAGCAAAGCCGCAGGTGCGGAGTACAAGCGGAGCCGTAGGTGCGGAGAACAAGCGGAGCAGAGCAGAGCTGCAGTTGCAAAGGACAAGCGGAGCAGAGCATAACGGAGCAGAGCCGTAGGTGCGGAGGACAGACAGAGCAGAGCAGAGCAGAGCGAAGCAGAGACGTAGGTGCGGAGAACAAGCGGAGCAGAGCCGCAGGTGCAGAGGACAAGTGGAGCAGAACAGAACGGAGTCGCAGGTGCGGAGGACAAGCAGAGCAGAGCGGAGCCGCAGGTTCGGAGGACGAGCAGAGTGGAGCCGCAGGTGCGGAGGACAAGTGGAGCAGAGAGGAGCCGCAGGTGCAGAAGACAAGCAGAGCAGAGCAGAGCAGAACGGAGCCGTATGTGCAGAGGACAAGCAGAGCGGAGCCGCAGGTGCGGAGAACAAGCGGAGCAGAGCAGAGCAGCAGGTGTGGAGGACAAGCGGAGCAGAGCAGAACGGAGCAGAGCCGCAGGTGCGGAGGACAGACGGAGCACAGTGGAGCAGAGCCGCAGGTGCAGAGAACAAGCAAAGCAGAATGGAGCCGCAGTTGCAGAGAACAAGCGAAGCAGAGCAGAGCTGCAGGTACGGAGGACAAGAGGAGAGGAGCAGAGCCGCAGGGGCGGAGTACAGACAGAGCAGAGCAGAGCAGAGCCGCAGGTGCGGAGAACAAGCGGAGCAGAGCAGAGCGAAGCAGAGACATAGGTGCGGAAGACAAGCGGAGCAGAGCAGAGCGGAGCAGAGCCGCAGGTGCGGAGAACAAGCGGAGCAGAGTCGCAGGTGCAGAGGACAAGCGGGACAAAGCAAAGCGGAGGAGAGCCGCAGGTGCAGAGGACAAGTGGAGCAGAGCAGAACGGAGTTGCAGGTGCAGAGGACAAGCAGAGCGGAGCCGCAGGTGCGGAGGACAAGTGGAGCAGAGCGGAGCCGCAGGTGCGGAGGACAAGCAGAGCAGAGCAGAACGGAGCCGCATGTGCGGAGGACAAGCAGAGCAGAGTGGAGCCGCAGGTGCGGAGAACAAGCAGAGCAGAGCCGCAGATGTGGAGGACAAGCGGAGTAGAGCAGAGCGGAGCAGAGCCACAGGTGCAGAGGACAGACGGAGCAGAGCCGCAGGTGCAGAGAACAAGCGAAGCAGAACGGAGCCGCAGGTACGGAGAGCAAGAGGAGCAGAGCAGAGCCGCAGGTACGGAGAGCAAGAGGAGCAGAGCAGAGCCGCAGGTGCGGAGGACAGGCGGAGCAGAGCAGAGCAGAGCCGCAGGTGCGGAGAACAAGCGGAGCAGAGCAGAGCGAAGCAGAGACGTAGGTGCGGAGGACAAGCGGAGCAGAGCAGAGCGGAGCAGAGCCGCAGGTGTGGAGGACAAGCGGAGCAGAGCAGAGCCGCAGGTGCAGAGGACTAGCGGAGCAAAGCAAAGATGAGCAGAGCCGCAGGTGCAGAGGACAAGCGGAGCGGAGCAGAGCAGAACAGAGCCGCAGGTGCGGAGGACAAGCGGAGCAGAGCGGAGCAGAGCCGCAGGTGCAGAGGACTAGCGGAGCAGAGCAGAGCGGAGCAGAGCCACAGGTGTAAAGGACAAGCGGAGCAGAGCAGAGCGGAGCCGCAGGCACAGAGGACAAGCAGAGACGCAGGTGCGGAGGACAAGCGGAGCAGAGCCGCAGGTGTGGAGGGTAAATGGAGCAGAGTGGAGCCGCAGGTGCGAAGGACAAGAGGAGCAGAGTGGAGCCGCAGGTGCAGAGGACAAGCGGAGCAGAGCCGAGCCGCAGGCACAGAGGACAAGCAGAGACGCAGGTGCGGAGGACAAGCGGAGCAGAGCCGCAGGTGCGGAGGGTAAGTGGAGCAGAGTGGAGCCGCAGGTGCGAAGGACAAGCGGAGCAGAGTGGAGCCGCAGGTGCGAAGGACAAGCGGAGCAGAGTGGAGCCGCAGGTGCGAAGGACAAGCGGAGCAAAGCGGAGCCGCAGGTGCGGAGGACAGGGGGAGCAGAGCGGAGCAGAGCCGCAGGTGTGGAGGACAAGTGGAGCAGAGCGGAGCAGAGCCGCAGTTGCGGAGAACAAGCAGAGCAAAGCAGAGCGGTGCAAAGCCGCAGGTGCGGAGGGCAAGAGATGCAGAGCGGAGCCGCAGGTGCAGAAGACAAGCGGAGCAGAGCTGCAGGTGCGGAGGAGAAGCAGAGCAGAGCCGCAGGTGCGAGGGACAAGTGGAGCAGAGCGTATTGGAACCGCAGGTGCGGAGGAGAAGCGGAGCAGAGCAGAGCCGCAGGTGCGGAGGACAAGTGGAGTAGAGCGGAGCCTCAGGTGTGGAGGACAAGCAGAGCAGAGCGGAGCAGAGCCGCAGGTCGAGAGGACAAGCGGAGCAGAGCGAAGCAGAGCCGCAGGTGTGGAGAACAAGCGGAGCACAGCGGAGCCGCAGGTGCGGAGGACAATTGGAGCAGAGCAGAGCGGAGCAGAGCCGCAGGTGCGCAGAACAGACGGAGCAGAGCAGAGGGGAGCAGAGTCACAGGCGCGGAGAACAAGCGCAGCAGAGCCGCAGGTGCGAAGGACAAGCGGAGAAGAGCAGAGCGGAGCAGAGCTGCAGGTGCAGAGGACAGAGGGAGCAAAGCAGAGCGGAGCAGAGCCGCAGGTGCGGAGAACAAGCGTAGCAGAGCCGCAGGTGCAGAGGACAAGAGGAGCAGAGCGGAGCAGAGCCGCAGGTGCAGAGGACAGGCAGAGCAGAGCAGAGTGGAGCAGAGCCGCTGGTGCGGAGGACAAGTGGAGCAGAGCGGAGCAGAGCCGCAGGTGCAGAGGACTAGCGGAGCAGAGCAGAGCGGAGCAGAGCCACAGGTGTAAAGGACAAGCGGAGCAGAGCAGAGCGGAGCCGCAGGCACAGAGGACAAGCAGAGACGCAGGTGCGGAGGACAAGCGGAGCAGAGCCGCAGGTGCGGAGGACAAGCGGAGCAAAGCAGAGCAGAGCCGCAGGTGTGGAGGACAAGCGGAGCTGCACGTTCGGAGGACAAGCGGAGCAGAGCCGCAGGTGCAGAGGAGAAGCAGAGCAGAGCCGCAGGTGCGAGGGACAAGTGGAGCAGAGCGTAGTGGAACCGCAGGTGCGGAGGATAAGCGAAGCAGAGCAGAGTCGCAGGTGCGGAGGACAAGCGGAGTAGAGCGGAGAAGAGCCGCAGGTGCAGAGGACAAGCGGAGCAGAGCCGCAGGTGTGGAGAACAAGCGGAGCAGAGCGGAGCCGCAGGTGCGGAGGACAAGTGGAGCAGAGCAGAGCCGCAGGTGCGCAGGACAGACGGAGCGGAGCAGAGGGGAGCAGAGCCACAGGCACGGAGAACAAGTGCAGCAGAGCCGCAGGTACGGAGGACAAGCGGAGAAGAGCACAGCGGAGCAGAGCTGCAGGTGCAGAGGACAGACGGAGCAAAGCAGAGCGGAGCAGAGCCGCAGGTGCAGAGAACAAGTGTAGCAGAGCCGCAGGTGCGGAGGACAAGAGGAGCAGAGCGGAGCAGAGCCGCAGGTGCAGAGGACTAGCGGAGCAGAGTAGAGCGGAGCAGAGCCGCAGGTGTGGAGGACAAGTGGAGCAGAGCGGAGCAGAGCCGCAGTTGCGGAGAACAAGCAGAGCGAAGCAGAGCGGAGCAGAGCCGCAGGTGCGGAGGGCAAGAGATGCAGAGCAGAGCCACAGGTGCAGAGGACTAGCGGAGCAGAGCAGAGCGGAGCAGAGCCACAGGTGTGGAGGACAAGCGGAGCAGAGCGGAGCCGCAGGCACAGAGGACAAGCAGAGACGCAGGTGCGGAGGACAGGCAGAGCAGAGCAGAGTGGAGCAGAGCCGCTGGTGCGGAGGACAAGTGGAGCAGAGCGGAGCAGAGCCGCAGGTGCAGAGGACTAGCGGAGCAGAGCCACAGGTGTGGAGGACAAGCGGAGCAGAGCAGAGCGGAGCCGCAGGCACAGAGGACAAGCAGAGCCGCAGGTGCGGAGGACAAGCGGAGCAGAGCCGCAGGTGCGGAGGACAAGCGGAGCAAAGCAGAGCAGAGCCGCAGGTGTGGAGGACAAGCGGAGCAAAGCGGAGCCACAGGTGCAGAGGACAAGTGGAGCAGAGCGGAGCTGCAGGTTCGGAGGACAAGCGGAGCAGAGCGGAGCTGCAGGTTCGGAGGACAAGCGGAGCAGAGCAGAGCCGCAGGTGCGGAAGACAAGTGGAGCAGAGCGGAGCCGCAGGTGCAGAAGAGAAGCGGAGCAGAGCAGATCCGCAGGTGTGGAGGACAAGCAGAGCAGAGCAGAGCCACAGGTGCGGAGAACAAGGGGAGCAGAGCAGATCCGCAGGTGCGGAGAACAAGCGGAGCAGAGCGGAGCTGCAGGTGCGGAGGAAAAGCGGAGCAGAGCCGCAGGTGCGGAGGACAGGCGGAGCAGAGCGGAGCCGCAGGTGCGGAGGACAAGCAGAGGAGAGCAGTGCGGAGCCGCCTGAGTAACCCGGAATTGTTCGGTGCTCGCCGAACATCCCGAGTAGTGAGATGCTCGGGAGAGTACCGAGCAGTGTCGAGCATGCTCGCTCAACACTATTCAGGAGGTGTCCCATTTTTTGTTCCAGTCCTTAGTTCTTTTAGGGACCCCTTCCCTTTATTCTATAGGTCTTCGTTCAGACTAGCCTAGGACTAAGGCGGGTCCGTTTGCTAGAAACAGGCAGCCCGCTACATCATAGGGATTCAGCTTAGTCTTACTGTAGGGAAAGCTTTCCCCTTCTTTTCTTAGAACTTGTTGCCGTTCATAACAGAAGGTCACTGCGCTTGGCATTGCTGACACTTTCTTAATCCTTCTTCCTTTAAGACCCAGCAACGACCACCCTACTGCCGCTGATTGATACACCCTGGCATGGGAGTTAAAAATCCTCAGTTTTCTCCAGGCAATCGCCGGTGATACTTCTATGTACAAGCTTGGCGCACTAGCAGTCGGCTAGTGTCTTCTCTGGTGCCCTTGGAGGACTGTTGGTATTACTCCTCTGGTGTATGCTCAAGCTAAGTAAATCCCCTTTGTTTGTCTACCTTGTTGTCTTTAGTTTGTAGTGGGGCCTGACCAGTGCTCACCCCTCCCCCTCCCTATCTAGGGCCAAGCTCTAGGGTCATCTAGGGTTTAGGGTCCTGCCCGGCGATAGGTGTGGAACCTATATAGGGACGGTAGGGTATGCAGGGTGATATTAGATCTAGGGGTCTCCACTCCCCCTTTCCCTAGTGTTTGGGCTTCCTCCCCTCTTCCCTTCGTGTTGCACTTGGTCTTTCCCACTCCTTCGCGACACTTAGAGGATGTAAAGAGGAGCAAAGCCTGCTGGGAGTTGCAGCAAAAGAAGCATTCATGTCTGCTGCTGTGAATGTCTGTTTATTCCCAGCTGCATTATTCTCTGTACACAATACTCCCACTGCAGATGTTACATTAGGATATGTGCACACACTGAAAATATGTAAAACAATGCACTGCAGTGTAAAAACCATACTGCTGTGCACATGTTGGGACTTTTGTTACTTCTTTTAACTGTTTCAGAGTTTAGAAACTGAAGTGGTTAAAGGAAGCAGCATGCTCATTTAGCTATAGTTTAACCGGCCTGAAAAAGACATTATACCCTAACACTGTGATCAAAGGCAGAGGTACAACTCTGGACTGGGGAGGATGAGTAAAGAACAGTTTGTTTGTTTCTTTCTAAACAAAGCGGAAATCCCCTTGAACCTCTTCCCACCACAGCCAATTTTCATTGTTGCGCTTTCGAGTTTTTTATTCCCTATCTTTCAAGCATCCTAACTTTTATATTTTTCAATTGAATTACTCATATGAGGACTTGCTTTTGCAGGACAAGTTGTAATTTTGAATGCCACTATTCCTTTTACCATGCAATATACTGGAAAATGGAAAAAAAATTCTAAGTATGCTGACATGGTAAAAAAAAATGCAATTCTGCCATAGATCACGTTGTGCAGGTACGAAGGAGATAGGAGCTGGTGCGTGCACACCAGCAAGTCAGTGATTTAAATGCAGGTGTCAGAGATTTAAATGGTTAAACATCAGCAATTACAGCTCGCTCCAGTCGCTGCTGTTACAGACAGATGCTGGCTGTATGATAGGGTTTTGGTTCGGGGGGGGGCGAAACTTCTGATTGGGCCCCTAACCAGGTGACCCTGATTACAAAAATAGTGGCGCACCCATATAGTGGATGTAGGAGAACCTCAGCAGATGACCACGCTGTTACTGAAAATAATCTCTATACACAGAGCAGCACTGATACTACCGCCATATGGCGACATATATTGATAGATGTCAGTCCTGCAGAATATATAAGAGATTACAGTTATATATAGTAATTTACAGATGACGTTCTTTCTGATTAAATTGTTCACTTTTTACCGTCTTTTTCATCTGGCCCAGACCGACACGACAACGTCTCCATCCAAAGACACATTTGACTCCTTACATTTCAGGCACCGTCCCCATCTATTCCCAACCTGTACAAACTCCTCATCCTTGTAAACAAAGCTGGCCAAATAAATGCTATGGTATGGAACATGGTGCTAAGACATGTTGTCCGGCACCAAGTTCAGATTGCCTACTCAAATACAATATAAAAGAACCGGAGAAAACAAGAGTAGCATAGCAAAAGACAAAGTTTATTAATTAATAATTCATCACCAAAATAATAAAGGGTTATACAAGAAAATAGTGACAAGGCAAGAGGATCTTGGAAGGCAGTGCCAGACAAAGTGACCCATGGTAATAAAACTGCGGGACAATCTAAAACAAAAGGGCATAATCAACTGTACATGCAAAAGGACACTCTATACATATATAGCAGCACATATAACGGTACATAATTATAAAGAATAACCCTTTATAGGGCACAAATCATTATAATAGAAAGACTGGACAATGTAATGTGCAAAAGTCGCAAAATGTAAACTAGTAACATGAGGGAATGATACAAAGCCAAAGTCAAAAGTACTGGCTGCTATGTGCCCATAAAATAGGATGCATAGGTACACAGGGAATGCCCAAGAGAGGGAAAAGAATAATCACTCACCCTGATATATAACACCGGGTGGCAGAAAGCCCGCAGAAATAGCAGAGGGATCACAGAGGGTGCCAACAAATAGAAGCGCGCCCCGACGCGCGTTTCGCTCTTCTTTTTCAAGAGGCGCTGTAAAGTGTACCCGACAGGACCTGAATATATACGCCCACCGCTAGTCACATGGTGGGAAAGGACGCAATTCGTTGGTGTGGAGCGGCGCGTGTACCCGGAGCCGCGCCCCCCGCTGCACGCATCACAGCCGCCAAGCCCCGAGCGCGCGCCCGGGGGCGTGCCTAGGAAACGCCCCCAGGAGAGCGCCCGGGGCAGGAGGCAGCCAGACGCGGGCGCAGGCCAGCCCAGGACCGGAGGACACGCGCACCACCAATGTGTAAATGGAGATAATGAATAGAGACATGCACAGGGGACAGGGAGCATATAGTACAAGAGACATCAAATGAAGTAAAATACTCACTGTCACAGAACAATAGGTATGACAGCTGGGGCATCAATATAACAAGGATTCAAAAGCACTCACATATGTGATTGAAAAAATTCCCAATGTGGGTATAGGTCACAATTTATATACATGGATACAATTCAATATAGAACCATTTCCCCCATATAAAGGAAAGATGATAGTCATCAGGGGGCTCTTGAGAGATGCTCCGAGTTGTCAGCTGTAGAATATCTTGAACAGTAAGTAGGACAGGGTCCATAAGGTGCACAATAATAAGGGGTTCATAGCCATAGGTCTAAAAACGTAAGAGAAAAAAAAAAAAAGTAAGGAACACACAATTAAAAGAGGCTAAAAACTAAAGCACGAACTACAGATCGGAAAAAATTATTAACGCTGAGGGGGAGCATCGCCAAGCAAAAGGGCCCAATCATAAAAATGAAGAAAAATTCAGATTTTCATTAAGGCCGCGCGGTACCAGGGTATCCAGGGTGCTAATCCACCTGGCCTCTTTTTGTGCAAGGCACAATTTGTAGTCACCACCCCGAGAGCCCAGATGCACCACATCAATTCCACGCACCATAAGGCTGCGTGGATCACAATCATGAACTTGTTTGAAGTGTCGTGGTAACGTTCTGAGCTCCCGGGGGTCCGACACAGATCTAGCTGCGCCAATGTCCCGAACTCGAATCCTCAGTTCCCTTGTAGTAAGACCTACATAAATTTTTTGACACCCACACGTGGCATAATAAACCACGTGTGTTGTACTGCAGGAAATATATCTGAGGATTCGGTATGTCCGGGAGCCATCTGAGTTCATAAAAGACGAACAACGGAGCACATTAGCGCAAGCTACACAATGGCCACATGGATAGGATCCAACCCTGGGACCGCGCGACCCAAAAGGGTTAGGTGCTGGTGGGACATAATGACTTGAAGTAACCAGATCACCCAGATTCCTGGCTCGTCTGGCAGTCATAAGTGGAAATTGCCCCACAACATCCCTCAAGGAAGGCTCCGCCCCAAGAACACTCCAATGTCGTGAGAGGACCCGCCTCATGGCAGCCCACTCATGATTATAAGTGGAAATGAAGCGGGTCCTCCCAGGACACTCAGACGGTGGCGGTCTCGGAGGGGGGTATAATAGATTTTTTTTTTCTTTTTTTAAACTCCTCATCCTGCTGATACCCCAATACTGAGCCGCTGTTGTATGTGTCCCTATTACTGCACCTGCTGTGCCCCCTCTAGATGGTTAAACAAACCTCTAGAATATAGTAATGCCGTGTGCACGTGCCCTAGAAAACAGTGCCCACATTTTGCCCCCTAGAAAGTAATTGTGCCCTCTGTGTGCCCATTTGACAGTCACAATAACCTGAGTTCCCCTATAAAGATAAGTGCCCACTTAACATTTGATAATGTCCTGAGTCTCCCCCATGTACAGCCCCTCTCTACACAGTATGATGCTTTCCTATACACAGTATAATGCCCCCTCACTGTATAGTACCCCCACACACAGTATACTGACCCCTTAGTAGCCCCCAAACTGATGTCTCCAACACTGTATGATGGCCCCCACACCATACAAATACCCCACACTATATGACCCTAACTGTAATCCCCACACTGTATAAATAGCCTCTATATAGTATAATGCACCAGATAATCCTCAATATAGTATAATGCACTCCCCATAGGCAGACTCAACAGTTGGACCTTTGGATTTTGGAAATGTTTGCGTTTTTTGACCAGATTCGCGTCAGGCGCTCCCACACTCGTCCCGAGGGGACGAGCATCTCTGGAATTTGCGATTAAGCCTCGGCGTCCGCGCTACAGTTTTCTGGCTCTGGAACGCACGCGGTTTGGAGCTGGACGCCGCTATTCGGCGTGCCTCACTCTTATCACATGCCGGACGCGCTGTACTTTTTTCGTAACGTTTCGAGATGAAAACATTTTTCCAAAGAAATCCTCTCTGCCATCTTCTTTAATAGCCAGCTCTCACCTACAATAGCCAGCCCTCACGAAAAAACTTCGCCGCTGGACGACGCAACGCTCGCCATTTTACAGATCCAGCCCGGGAGATGCTCTGCACGCCGCCCCGGGTCGATCCGACGCCATTAAGGCTCCGAAAAAAGGCTTGCAAAAATCTCGTCTGTGCCAGGTCCGAAAAACAAGCCATTTAGCCAGCCCTCACAACATTTCATCACTTGGAAATGACCACCAGATGGCATCTGTGCTTTAAATATCATTCATTACTTGTCAGACAGAATTCAGCTGCTTTTCTGGAAATTGAACACTGGATGGCAGCTGTGCTTTAAAAGCCATTCACTCGTTCATGATAGACCCTCACAGGAAACACACAATAAGGAGATTTTTCACTTATCCTTCGGTGGAATGGCTGTGATGGGGGGAGGGGATGATGATGTAGCATTTTTGTCTCTGTTGTTTCACTGAGATTAGGACTTTCAACAGTGCTGCTGCCTGACCTTGTAAAACATTAACTCTTTTAACACAGATTGTGACCATATAATCAAATGAGAATAAGGAGTTTAATTAAAGGCATTTAAAAAGTTGCAATTTTATTACATCATTATTTAAAAGACACAAAAATGGCAGCAATAATCACTGATATTGAGCCCATATTTCATATCAAAAATAGGTAAAAGTAAATAGAGCATGTGACCATGTTGTAAAACACTTAAAGTTGTGTAAAAACCGTGGCGTAGGAACGGGCGGTGAAATAAGCGCGCCCAAAAAACTATAATGTTTACGGTTTTTTTCCGTAATTCATCAGATGAGCGTGATAACGGACGCTGCGCTGAATGGCGGCGCGTAGGAACGGGCGTGAAATAAGCGCGCCTAAACAACTATAAAGTTTACGTTTTTTTTCCGTAATCCATCAGATGAGCGTGATAACGGTTGCTGTGCTGAACGGCGGCACGTAGGAATGGGCGGTGAAATAAGTGCGCCAAAAAAACTATAAAGTTTACGTTTTATTTCTGTAATTCATCAGATGAGCGTGATAACAGACGCTGCGCTGAACGGCGGCGCGTAGGAACAGGCGGTGAAATAAGCGCGCCAAAAAAACTATAAAGTTTACGCTTTTTTTTTCCATAATTCATCAGATGAGCGTGATAACGGACGATGCGCTGAATGGCGGCGCGTAGGAACGGGCGGTGAAATAAGCGCGCCAAAAAAACTATAAAGTTTACGCTTTTTTTTTCCATAATTCATCAGATGAGCGTGATAACGGACGATGCGCTGAATGGCGGCACGTAGGAACGGGGGATGAAATAAGCGCGCCAAAACAACTATAAAGTTTACGTTTTTTTTCCGTAATTCATCAGATGAGCGTGATAACAGACGCTGCGCTGAACGGCGAAGCGTAGGAACGGGCGGTGAAATAAGCGCGCCAAAAAAACTATAAAGTTTACGTTTTTTTTCCGTAATTCATCAGATGAGCGTGATAACGGAAGCTGCGCTGAACGGTGGCGCGTAGTAACAGGCGGTGAAATAAGCGCGCCAAAAAACTATAAAGTTTACTTTTTTTCCATAATTCATTAGATGAGCGTGATAACGGAAGCTGCGCTAAACGGCGGCGCGTAGGAAAAGGCAGTGAAATAAGCGCTCCAAAAAAACTATAAAGTTTACGTTTTTTTTCCGTAATTTATCAGATGAGCGTGATAACGGACGCAGCCCTTAACGGCGGCGTCAGAGCGACTTTTTTTTGTTGCAGATTGAATTTTAAGTGCTTTTGGTATCATCAAACCTGTAGCCAGCTCTCATCCTCATTGAGCTATTACAAGGGTGAGGGCTGGCTAGGGGTCGCCCTGGAGGCACCTGTAGCCAGCTCTCATCCTCATTGACCTATTCCGAGGGTGAGGGCTGGCTAGGGGTCGCCCTGGAGGCACCTGTAGCCAGCTCTCATCCTCATTGAGCTATTCCGAGGGTGAGGGCTGGCTAGGGGTCGCCCTGGAGGCAGCTGTAGCCAGCTCTCATCCTCATTGAGCTATTCCAAGGGTGAGGGCTGGCTAGGGGTCGCCCTGGAGGCACCTGTAGCCAGCTCTCATCCTTATTGAGCTATTCCAAGGGTGAGGGCTGGCTACGGGTCGCCCTGGAGGCACCTGTAGCCAGCTCTCATCCTCATTGAGCTATTCCAAGGGTGAGGGCTGGCTACGGGTCGCCCTGGAGGCACCTGTAGCCAGCTCTCATCCTCATTGAGCTATTCCAAGGGTGAGGGCTGGCTAGGGGTCGCCCTGGAGGCAACTGTAGCCAGCTCTCATCCTCATTGAGCTATTCCAAGGGTGAGGGCTGGCTACGTGTCGCCCTGGAGGCACCTGTAGCCAGCTCTCATCCTCATTGAGCGTGATAACGGACGCTGCGCTGAACGGCGGCGCATAGGAACGGGCGGTGAAATAAGCGCGCCAAAAAAACTATAAAATTTACGTTTTTTTTCCGTAATTCATCAGATGAGGGTGATAACGGACGCTGCGCTGAACGGCGGCGCGTAGGAACGGGCGGTGAAATAAGCGCGCCAAAAAAACTATAAAATTTACGTTTTTTTTCCGTAATTCATCAGATGAGCGTGATAACGGAAGCTGCGCTGAACGGCGGCGCGTAGGAACGGGCGGTGAAATAAGCGCGCCAAAAAAGCTATAAAGTGTACGTTTTTTTCCATAATTCATTAGATGAGCGTGATAACGGAAGCTGCGTTGAACGGCGGCGCGTAGGAACGGGCGGTGAAATAAGCGCGCCAAAAAAACTATAAAGTTTACGTTTTTTTTCCGTAATTCATCAGATGAGCGTGATAACGGACGCTGCGCTGAATGGCGGCGCGTAGGAACGGGCGGTGAAATAAGCGCGCCCAAAAAACTATAAAGTTTACGTTTTTTTTCCGTAATTCATCAGATGAGCGTGATAACGGATGCTGTGCTGAACGGCGGCACGTAGGAGCGGGCGGTGAAATAAGTGCGCCAAAAAAACGATAAAGTTTACGTTTTTTTTCTGTAATTTATCAGATGAGCGTGATAACGGACGCAGCCCTTACCGGCGGCGTCAGAGCGACTTTTTTTTGTTGCAGATTGAATTTTAAGTGCTTTTGGTATCATCAAACCTGTAGCCAGCTCTCATCCTCATTGAGCTGCTCCAAGGGTGAGGGCTGGCTAGGGGTCGCCCTGGAGGCACCTGTAGCCAGCTCTCATCCTCATTGAGCTGCTCCAAGGGTGAGGGCTGGCTAGGGGTCGCCCTGGAGGCACCAGTAGCCAGCTCTCATCCTCATTGAGCTGCTCCAAGGGTGAGGGCTGGCTAGGGGTCGCCCTGGAGGCACCTGTAGCCAGCTCTCATCCTCATTGAGCTGCTCCAAGGGTGAGGGCTGGCTAGGGGTCGCCCTGGAGGCACCTGTAGCCAGCTCTCATCCTCATTGAGCTGCTCCAAGGGTGAGGGCTGGCTAGGGGTCGCCCTGGAGGCACCTGTAGCCAGCTCTCATCCTCATTGAGCTGCTCCAAGGGTGAGGGCTGGCTAGGGGTCGCCCTGGAGGCACCTGTAGCCAGCTCTCATCCTCATTGAGCTATTCCAAGGGTGAGGGCTGGCTAGGTGTCGCCCTGGAGGCACCTGTAGCCAGCTCTCATCCTCATTGAGCGTGATAACGGACGCTGCGCTGAACGGCGGCGCATAGGAACGGGCGGTGAAATAAGCGCGCCAAAAAAACTATAAAGTTTACGTTTTTTTTCCGTAATTCATCAGATGAGGGTGATAACGGACGCTGCGCTGAACGGCGGCACGTAGGAACGGGCGGTGAAATAAGCGCGCCAAAAAAACTATAAAATTTACGTTTTTTTTCCGCAATTCATCAGATGAGCGTGATAACGGAAGCTGCGCTGAACGGCGGCGCGTAGGAACGGGCGGTGAAATAAGAGCGCCAAAAAAACTATAAAGTTTACGTTTTTTTTCCGTAATTCATCAGATGAGCGTGATAACGGAAGGTGCGCTGAACGGCGGCGCGTAGGATCGGGCGGTGAAATAAGCGCGCCAAAAAAACTATAAACTTTACGTTTTTTTTCCATAATTCATTAGATGGGCGTGATAACGGACGCTGCGTTGAACGGCGGCGCGTAGGAACGGGCGGTGAAATAAGCGCGCCCAAAAAAATATAAATTTTACGTTTTTTTTCCGCAATTCATCAGATGAGCGTGATAACGGAAGCTGCGCTGAACGGTGGCGCGTAGGAACGGGCGGTGAAATAAGAGCGCCAAAAAAACTATAAAGTTTACGTTTTTTTTCCGTAATTCATCAGATGAGCGTGATAACGGAAGGTGCGCTGAACGGCGGCGCGTAGGATCGGGCGGTGAAATAAGCGCGCCAAAAAACTATAAAGTTTTCGGGTTTTTTCCGTAATTCATCAGATGAGCGTGATAGCGGAAGCTGCGCTGAACGGCGGCGCGTAGGAACGGGCGGTGAAATAAGCGCGCCAAAAAAACTATAAAGTTTACGTTTTTTTCCGTAATTCATAAGATGAGCGTGATAACGGAAGGTGCGCTGTACCGCGGCGCGTGGGAACGGGCGGTGAAATAAGCGCGGCAAAAAAATTATAAAGTTTACGTTTTTTTTCCATAATTCATTAGATGAGCGTGATAACGGAAGCTGCGCTGAATGGCGGCACGTAGGAACGGGCGGTGAAATAAGAGCGCCAAAAAAACTATAAAGTTTACGTTTTTTTTCCGTAATTCATCAGATGAGCGTGATAACGGACGCAGCCCTGAACGGCGGCGTCAGAGCGACTTTTTTGTTGCAGATTGAATTTTAAGTGCTTTTGGTATCATCAAACCAGTAGCCAGCCCTCACCTTCATTGAACGATTCCAAGGGTGAGGGCTGGCTACGGGTCATCCTGGAAGTACCTGTAGCCAGCTCTCATCCTCATTGAGCTATTCCAAGGGTGAGGGCTGGCTACGGGTCGTCCTGGAAGTACCTGTAGCCAGCTTTCATCCTCATTGAGCTATTCCAAGGGTGAGGGCTGGCTACGGGTCATCCTGGAAGTACCTGTAGCCAGCTCTCATCCTCATTGAACGATTCCAAGGGTGAGGGCTGGCTACGGGTCATCCTGGAAGTACCTGTAGCCAGCTCTCATCCTCATTGAGCTAATCCAAGGGTGAGGGCTGGCTACGGGTCGTCCTGGAAGTACCTGTAGCCAGCTCTCATCAAGAAAAAGCTACGCCTACTAAGTTGCATTAACCAATCGGAGCAGATTCATGATTTACATTCAAATAAACCAATCACTGACAAGTGCATCATTTTAGGAAAAGGAAAAGGAGTTTTGGAGGGAAGTTTAATTTGATCCAGTGCTCAGGAGCAACAAGGGTGATTAGTGCACAAGAGAAGCTGTGACCTTAGCCAATTACAACCATGCCGCCCAAAAGAAGGTAAGTACACCTGGTGGGATAGTGAGTGGGAGGGAAATATGAATCTGCAGAGGTATGTGTTGCTTCTAGAAATACTCTTTCTGGACACCATTGCAGCATGCATTCTGGGGTACACTGAGACCATGGGAGTATTTGCAGAAGAAGTTAACATACAGCATGTATTGGGATCAGGTGCCTAACTATACTGCAGCATCATCTGACCTTGTACTGGAATCAGGTGTATAAGTATACTTGTACTCATATAGCTTGTACTGGAATCAGGTGTATAAGTATACTTGTACTCATATAGCTTGTACTGGAATCAGGTGTATAAGTATGCTTGTACTCATATAGTTTGTACTGGAATCAGGTGCCTAATCTGATGTCCTCTCTGTGACCTCTGCAAACTTTTTAGCTTGGTTGTATTACTGTGGTGGGGGGAGGGGGAAGGATTGTGGTGTGAAAGTGTATTCTAACATCATGTTAAGGCTTGCAATTGTTCAGGCTCAGTCACAGAAAGGGTTTATGTTTTTGGCGCGGTCTTTCTGTATCTTTCAAAGTTTGCAGTGTGAAAAGGCTTTAAACTGTATATGTACTTGCTCGCTCACTCGTTTTTTCTCCTTTTTGACTGATAAATGAGTACCGGTCATGTGCAAAACTGTATAAGCATTTGCATAGTCAATACCACATTAATTTTTTGCACGGTATCTTTGTCAATCTAAATAATTCTTGCAAAACCTCAGATTTGCGCAAGATCTAGGAACATGCATATGATAAAAAACCGCATGTGTTATGTGCACAATATTGACACAATTTGTGTAGTATGCTATAAAAGTGCATTAACTTGTGCTAAACAATTGCTCCTTAAAAAATTGTGTACGTTTGTCCGTTTTTGTGACCAAAAATGAGGGCTGGCTATTGGTGGTCAAAATACACTCTAGAGCCAGCCCTCATCTTTTTAAAAAAAATCTATGGCAATGATGAGACGTGCCTTTTCTCATGAGCTGTGTATTTGTTGTAAAAAAAAAATCAGATTTTTGAAATCCAGTTATCCTGCTGAAACATAAAAAATGCTGGTTGATATTAGTGGGTGGAAAAGCTAGATTCTCACTGATATTGTTCCTGATCTTACATTTTTCTTTTTTACAGCGGCTTCAGGATGCTGAAGACATGTCCACTATGTTACAAAACATTTACTCAACTGCCACAGCACCTTACACGACAATGCCTTAGATACTGTACAGAAGAGGAGAAGGATGCGCTAGTGAAAGAATCTAGAAACTCACTGATAGCAATTGCAACAAAAGGAACATATATCCCTTATGACAAGATTCCAGAGATCACTACAAAGGACGATCTTATCTCCTTCCTGGAGGACAGAGGGTTTATAGTACCCGAGAAACCAACTATGGCCAGGTATGCCCCACTAGCATCTTATTCTTTGAATACTGATGTTCATACTTGTGTAAGCTTTATAGATTTGCATATATGTTCTGAACTATGCCAAATAATCACGTGTATTTTATATTTACAGGATTGTTGAAGATGAGGGGGCATCACCTGTGCAGGATGAGCTGACAACCAGTGAGCAAGAGCTGCCTAATGAGGAGGAAGTGATGTCTGTTGAGGAGGAAATGTCTACAGTCATCGAGGAGGAGCCGCCCGTCCCAGAGGAAGAGCCGCCCGTCCCAGAGGAAGAGCCGCCCGTCCCAGAGGAAGAGCCGCCCGTCCCAGAGGAAGAGCCGCCCGTCCCAGAGGAAGAGCCGCCCGTCACAGAGGAAGAGCCGCCTGTCACAGAGGATTATGATGTCTACAGGTGAGTGTAAATTTATACAAGGAATTTACTTTAATCCCTTGCTCAAACATTGCCTTGGCCTCAGCACATCCTGGCTTTTAGGCCACTTTAAAAAATTGTCAACACTGCTGGCCTACTCAAGATTGTACTTCACGTTATTACTAAGGATTTTTATAATTTACAGGACTGTTGAAGATGAGGAGCCATCTACATCAACTGGCACATCGGCACGCCGAGCCATATCAAATCCTGAATTGGTGCATCTTTCAGCTGCAGAAGACTATACATCCTCTGAAACATCCGACAGTGAAGCCGATCAACAACCAGAGACCAGAGAAAGAGAGGAAAATACCAGCCAAACAGATGAAGACAGGCCGAGGTCAGTTAGTGTGTGTAACATTCTCACTCATCATGCTTTTATATCTATCTATCTATATATATATATATATATATTGAGCAAAAAAACAATACAAATAATGTTTAACTGGGACAATTAATAGCATATCCCACAACTTTACAGCCCTTACAAAGTAATTTTTTCTCCTATTTTAGGCAATAGATTTCCCTTCCATTGCAGCCATAAAACAGGATGCCAAAAAAGTGCCCTACACACAGACAGCTCTGTGGGGCACACAGCTTTGGCGGGGCATACTAAAATGCACTGCCATTACGATTTTCATCTGTGGGCCAGTAGAGGATGATGTACTAGCTTTACCCACAGATGAACTTCAGAACACGCAGTGTTCAGCAGTGGATGCTGCGTATAAAGGGCAGGCAGTCAGCAAAGTGCTGCTGCCAGTCAGAGCACTGGGGTCCACAGAAATCGGGCCTGGGGACACAGAAATGTTTACCACCCCTGACAACGGTGAGTGGAACCCCCAGCTGTCAAGGTCCCCGACATTTCCCCAGATTCTTCCACTGGGTGAGGGCCCCATGAATGCGTCGTTACAGGGAACCCTGGACTCACAGGCCCCATAGCGGCTGCATAGTCTACTGCCATTGGCAGGACGTCACTATATATATATGCTGTATATGCTTACACAGTATTTTTCTCAAAGTTGTAATTTGTTTCTACTCTGACCTGTTGTTCTTTCTTCCAAATTTGTAGGATGACAAGCCAGAAATGGACTGTTGACAAGAGGATCAAAATGAAAGATGCAGGTTATTATGATCGCCATTCTCTGTCTCATCCAATATTAAAAGGTTTTTCCTCTTATTTGCAGAACCATTGCAAGCTGGAAAGATACAAACAAATTGCTGAAAATGTGTCAAGGTTTTTATACTTTATGAACAAATGCCGTGTGAGCCTCAACTTTGCGACAAAGATTGAAAACGCCCATTTATTTTTCAAAAACATTCAAGATCTCGGTCTGTGCAACCAAACTGTCACCAACTACATTAAGAATGTCCGGAAATTTGTACATTATCAACTATTTGCAACCAATTTACGCGATAAAAATGAAAAACTCTTCAAGGCAATGAAGTATTTCCAATATGTGACTGCGGATATTCAGAAGAAATTTTCCAAGGGAGTTGCAAAAGAAGTTGTCAGCAAAAGGTATGTCAGCTAATTTTTATCCTTTCAGATGTATGCACAATTATTATTTTTTCTCTTTTCTCTCTCCCGCCAGGATTTTTCATACATGACTTAAAAATAGGCCTCACCTATCAGTCACATTTATTAATCTTTCTCTTAGGTACCTGGAGTTGCATAAATTGGACAAAACACCTCAGCAATGCCAGGAGATCCTGACCGTTGCAAAGCCAGCTTTCCTGCAAGCCATCGAGGATGTCCAAGGAGGATCCCGAAATGAAGTGCATCAGTTGGAGATTCTCTATTACCTTGAGGCCTTAATCATACTAAAACACTTACAAAGACCAGGAGTTGTCAGAAACATGACGGTAAGTAACAACCTACTCATTATCCTGATTTAAAGCCACATGTCTATCTAACTTTCCCATGTCTTGACTCACAGGTTTCTGAGTGGACAGAGAGGATGCGTCACATCTATCAAAATGAACAGCTAATAATTGTCGGAGTTAAATGCCATAAGACTGCTGCCCACCAAGTAGCCTGTTTTGTGCTTACTGAAGAAGAAGAAAAGGTAAAATGTTCCTGTCACTACGACGGCACCCACATTAGAGAGGGATCTGTTAGTTGTCATGACTTCAACCCGTAGGATTAGTGGCATTCTGTCCCTTTTAGTAGATCCTCCCTTTAACCAGATTTTACAGGACAACTTGGTGCTACATCCTCATGCAGGTGTGTTGGGAGTCTTTCCCTTATTTCCCTGCAGTATCCAGGATGCTAAACCATAGTATCGGTGTCCAGAATAGTGCATTTTCTTAACAATAATGCTTGTTGCAGCAGCATCCAGAATGCATTATCAGTAGGAACAGATATGCTCTCCCTTATCACAGATGTTCTGCACTTTAAATGAATGGTGGGCAGTTTATAGTCTGACATATGTTTGGTGTGAGGTGACTTTTCTATATATTTAGATTGTGTGGTTCCTATCATGCTCTGAAATCCAACTGAGGCGGAGGAGAGATACCGCCCTTTTAGTCTGTAGGTTTCGCTCTCCTGGTCAGGCACATCCCTCCCTCACGTTGGTGCGGTCATTGACTCCAGTAATTAATTTAGTCTATTTCAAATTTTCTTATCTTAATATTGAAGGGCCCAACTCAATTTTTATTAAGTGGTTTACTGTTTTTTGTTTTGTTTATTTACAGTGGTTTAACATCTACTTTAAAAAAGTGAGACGGGTGCTGGCCAAAAAAGACAGTCCAGATAAATTCTTCTTATCGACTACAGGAAGACAGATATATAATGTATCCACCGACCTTCATCGCTACCAGAAGAAGTAAGTCTTAAAAGTTAAAAATCCTACATATTAGATGTTGTGCCATGTATTTATGATCTACTCTATTGCTATCTAGGTACAAATTTAAATCCATCTCTAGTCAGGTGGCAAGAAAAACTTGTGAAACATGGACCGTGTCACATTTAACAGAGACACAGAGGTATCTTTTCTCCAAATATCTCAGTCATTCCAACATGACAGCAGAGAGGAATTACAGAGAAAAAACGTTAGGAGAACTCTGCCAAGCATACACACTGGTCTTGGCAGCAGGGAAATCATCGGAAAATCAACCTCAACCCAGCAGCTCAAGGTAATTTATTGCAAAGCAGTTATGATCTATTTCACCAAATTGTTGATAAAATGTAATATTCTGTTTTCTATCTCCCCTAAAGAGAAGCAGAAGGGAGCAATGGAGAAGAGGAGCAAATGGTCCAGCAAGCTGAAGACTACAGTGCCCAGGGTGAAACAGAGGACCTCGGTGTGTCAAATTTAAATACTAAGACTCAAAGGTGGGTATATTATTAAATCAAGCAAGCTAGTAGGAGTTGGCAAACTGTACATAGCTTGTGATGTTATGGACAATGACTTGTTCTTCCGAGCATCCTCAGCACCTATACCCAGGCAAAGTGCTCTCAGTAGCGGCCACTTGTAGACAGTATGCGGAAGGGTATATTACAGGCGTTTATTGATGATATCTCCATCGCAGAACAAACCTCGATGCCTAAACTTTTAGGATTGATAGAAGATATCCTTATACCACTCTAAGTGCCCAGAAAATGTAATGTTATTATTTATATCAGGCGGAGAGCACCAATCGAACCTAGGGTCACAACAAGGTCCATGAAGACAGGGATGCAGTTGAGGAAAAGGAAACACCCAGGGTAATTGGTCAATATACCGTATATTCCGGCGTATAAGACGACTTTTGAAGACTGAAAAATCTTCTGTCTAGTCTGGGGTCGTCTTATACGCCGGTAATGCTTTTGAACTTTCAGAAATTGACATGCGGGGATACTCTGGGGGTGTTAATAAGCTGCCGTGGCCGTATCCCTGCCATGTCGGAGTTAATATAAGGTGGAGGGAGTTAAAATACGGCGGCGGTAGGTCCAGATAGTCAGCGCTTCTGTGCTGAAACGGACACATCGCTGCGTATTCCCAGCTCCGGACACAGCGCAGGGCTTCTGTGCCGACAGCTTTCACTTGTCACAGAAGCGCTGCGCTGTGTCCGGAGCTGGGAAGTTCGCATCGCTTCTGTGACAATATATGAAAAGCCGGCAATTCAGCAGCAGCATAAGCCGGCACCCGACAATTTAGAATAGAAAGAATAGAGCTTCACACATAGATTAGATAGATAGAAACATGTCAGTCACATATATATGAAGTACAGTGACAGTATTGCTTACTGTACTTGTCATTTAGTGTAAAGGATTTATTAAAACAAATAATAGTGTTTTCATGCACCGTCTCTTTAAAAAAGCCGGCCGGCAATTCAGCATCTGTACCCGACAATTTAGAACAGAAAGATAGAGCATCACACATAGATTAGATAGATAGAAACATGTCAGTCACATATATATGAAGTACAGTGACAGTGCTGGTTACTGTACTTGTCATCTAGTGTTAAAATAACGGATTTATTAAAAAAAAAATTGGCGTGGGGTTCCCCTTAATTTTAGTCTCTAGCGGAGGTTAAGCAGACGGCTGGGGCAGATGTTTGAAGCCTGGGAAGGGGATAATACCCACGGAGCTTCCCAGGCTACTAATATCAGCCCCCAGCTGAATACATAGCCTTTACTAGCTATTAAAATGGGGGACCCCCCAAAAAAAATGACGTGGGGTCCCCCCTATTTTAATAGCTAGCAAAGGCTAGGCAGACAGCTGGGGGCTGATATTAATAGCCCAGGAAGGGAGCCATGAATATTGGCCCCCTCCCAGGCTAGAAACACCAGCCGTCAGCCGCCCCAGAAATGGCGCATTCATAGGATGCACCAATTCTGGCACTTAGCCTCGCTCTTCCACGCTGCCCTGTAGCGGTGGCAGGGGGTAATAGGGCTGGGGTTGATGTCAGCTTATAATGCCAGCTGACATCAAGCCCAGGTTAGTAATGGAGAGGCGTCTATAAGACACCCCCATTGCTAACCCCATAGTCAAAGTTAAAAAAAAAACACAAACACCCAGAATAAACTCCTTTAATTGAAATAAAGACACAAATCTTTATTGTTCTAAATTAAACTATACTTACCATCACGCCCATTCCAGCTGAAGCCAACGATCTCCTGCAATAAAAGAAAAATAATAAACCAACCTCATCCTTACCTTTCCATGGTTCCCAGGACAGGTCCAGCTCTGCTACATCGAGATGACAGGCTGGACCGCAGCAGAACGCTGCCATCCAGCCTGTCATCCTGCAGACACTGAAGCGCAGGCATGCTTGCGCTCCTCAGTGTCTGACTGTGACGGCATCCAGATGAGCCGACAATGAACTCAGCTCACCTCCTGGACGTCCGTCACTGACAGCGTGGGAAACTTCTACTGCGCATGCGGGGAGCAGGAGAATTTTCCCACGCTGTCAGTGACGTGCATGAGGTGAGCCAAGTTCATTGGACATGATCTCGGCTCATCTGGATGCCGTCACAGTCAGACACTGAGGAGCACAAGCATGCCTGCGCTTCTCAGTGTCTGCCGCATGGCAAGCTGAACGGCAGCGTTCTGCTGCGGTGCAGCCTGTCATGTGAATGTAGCAGAGCTGGACCGGTCCTGGGAACCATGGAGAGGTAAGGATGAGGTTGCTTTATTATTTTACTTTTATTGCAGGAGATCGTTGGCTTCAGCTGGAATGGGCGTGATGGTAAGTATGGTTTAATTTAGAACAATAAAGAATTGTGTCTTTATTTCAATTAAAGGACTTTTTTCTGGGTGTTGTGTTTTTTTAAATACTTTACTAGAAATTCATGGTGGTCATGTCTAATATTGGCGTGACCCCATGAATTTCGGGCTTAGGGCCAGCTGATAATGCCAAGCTGGCCCTAACCCCTTTATTACCCAGTGAGCCACCGCACCAGGGCCCTGGATGAGTTGGGTACAGCGCCAGAAGATGGCGCTTCTATGAACGCGCCATTTTCCGGGGTGGCTGCGGACTGCAATTTGCAGCGGGGGGGGGGGCCCAGAAAGCTTGGGTCTCCCTGCGCTGCAGATTCCAGCCCCCAGCTGCCTAGTTGTACCTGGCTGGACACAAAAATAGGGCGAAGCCCCACGTATTTTTTTTTTAAATTATTTCATGAAATAATTAAAAAAAAAAAGGGCTTCCCTATATTGTTGTGTCCGGCCAGGTACAAATAGGCAGCTGGTGGTTGGGTGCAGCCCGTTCCTGCCTGCTGTACCTGGCTGGACACAAAAATATGGCGAAGCCCCACGTCAACATTTTTGGGAAAAATTAATTACAAAATTAATAATTTAGGGACTGCATCTTTATTAACCCCTCAATTGTCATTTAGTGTTAAAATAAAGGATTTTTTAAAAAGAAAATTGGCGTGGGATCCACCATCATTATAGTCTCTAGCGGAGGTTAAGCAGACGGCTGGGGCAGATGTTTGAAGTCTGGGAAGAGGGTAATACCCACGGAGCTTCCCAGGCTACTAATATCAGCCCCCAGCTGAATACCTAGCCTTTACTAGCTATTAGAATGGGGGACCCCCCCAAAAAATGACGTGGGGTCCCCCCTATTTTAATATGTTTATGAGTGACAGTTTTCCTGCTATATACCTGCATGTCATAAGAATTTAAATTAAAAAAGGACCATGTTAAATTCAAATCTGTTTTTTTTTTTATTTTTACCGGTGTTTGGTATGCGTTGGAAAAGGGGTAGTCTTATACGGTGAATATATCCTAAACTCTATATTTTAACAGGAAAGTAGGGGGGTCGTCTTATACACCAGGTCGTCTTATACGCCGGAATATACGGTACTCATTCACATTGTCCTTGAACAATAAACATTTCGGTTTTAACATATGTATTCCCCTTCTTTCCTTTAAAGAGATTAAGAAGACGGCAGTGATCAGCTCCCAAGAAAGAATGAGGCGTTTCGGAGACTAAAGTTCCGGTCTTGTTAAAGTTTCTGAATTCATGTTTTATTTGTTTCTTTTCTATTCTAGGTTGTTCTACAATTCCAGGTGAACGGGGCCCTCGAAGCAATGGGAGAAGATTTTCTTTATTATAAACATTTGTACTGTTTGTATTAGTGTTAAAGGGATTATGTCACCAGGTTTTAGCCATCTCATCTGAGCGCACCATAATGTGGACACAGACATCTTTATTCCAGTGATGTATCACTTACTAGGCTGCTCAGTGTAGTTTGCATTAAAACACTGTTAAATCATCTGGAGATTATCATTAGAGCACTACTCCAGTAGTCAAGTCATACTTGGGAGCTGCCAAATCTGCAACAGAGAAAACAGTAATTTTATCAAAATGACAGCAAGGAGCTCAGTAAGTGAAACATTGCTGGATCAGGATTTCTATCTCTACATTATGCTGCTGTCCGATGGGATGTCAAAAACCTGGTGACAGAGTCCTTTTAATAACTATTTTAAAGATAAATATAAAGTGGAAGTCCTATGGCTATGATGAAACAATTCTGACAACTGTTCAAATGGCACAATCATTTACTACCGTCAGGTTTCTGAGCCGTTTAGTCTAATGCTTTGTCAGTATTACTAGAATCCATAATAATTTAAAGGTCAGGTAGCCATAAAAGTGCTCCTGCCAGTCAGAGCAGTGCAGTCCCTGGAAATCAGGCCTAGGGAAGCAGAATATATTACCATCCCTAACAACGGTAAGCATGACCCCCAGCTGTCCAGCAACCCGACATGTAGAACTGCCTATAAAAATGACCATTTGTCCAGTCAGTGCATCACTCTCTGGTGCCCTTTTACACTGGCACACTGCTTTCTGTCTCTTTCTCTCTCTCTCTCCGCAGTGCAATGCTCTCTGGTGCTCTTTCACTCTCTTTCCAGTGCACCACTCTCTGGCACTCCTCTGTCTTTATAGTGCACTGCTCTCTTTTGTGCTCTCTCAGTCTCCAGTGCATCACTGGCGCTCGCTTTTGATCTCTCCCCATTGCACCACTCTCTCGCATGCTCTCTCTCTGGTGCTCTCTTTCCATCCAAAGTGCCTTTTTTTGTCTCTGTGCCTTCACGAGCCTCTCAATCTCTGTCTTTGCCCATCTGTGGCTCTCTATCGGTCTCTGTGCCTCTCTGTCCCTCCCTGTGCTTCTATTTACCTTTTGCATCCCTCTATGTGCCTACCTTTGCCCCTTTGCTCCCTTCTTTGCCTCTATGTGCCTCTCAATGACTCTCTCTCATGCACACCTCTTCCTGTAGGTCAAAGGTAAGAAGCACTACTCAAGTTGCAGCAGAGAAGATTAATTGGTAAGTAACCAGAAAGCTACACAGTGTTTAACACTTGTGTATTTTTTAAGAATCTTGTTGCTGTAGGATGCTTCCTGAACATTAAAGTGAATTGTCAGGAAACATCTTTAAGCTACAGGATCCTTGAAAAATATGCAAGTTTTTATGGGATGATTTGTCAGGCTATCAACAATCACACAGGGCCACAGGCCCGTCAACAGGGCAATAGCCCACTCCACAAGGCCAATGACCCTTTGCAAAGGGCCAGAGGTCCCTTTCCGCAGTGCCATAGGCATTTCCACAGGGCCATAACCCACTCCAGCTCTCTCCACAGGGCAACAGGCCCATTTGAAGGGCCACAGATCCCTCTTCAGGGTCACAGGCCTTTCCACAGGGCCGCACCAACCTTCAGCTCTCTCCACAGGGCCATAGGCCCTTTCCTCAGGGCCACAAGCCCCTCCAGCTCTCTCCACAGGGCAACAGACCACTATACAGGGTCACAGGCCTTTCCACAGGGCCACAAGCCCCTTCAGCTCTCTCCACAGGACCACAGGCTCCTACCGGGCCACAGGCCTTTACACAGTGCCACAAGCCCCTCCAGCTCTTTCCACAGGCAATCATGTTGCATGTTGTTTACTGCAAAAGACTTCATAGGCCCCAATCTTACTCCAGAGCCTTCCACAGGCCCCTCCAGCCCACTCCACATGGCCTTTTTTAGCAGAGCAAAACTCACTCCAGCTCTCTTTACATCACTACATGCCCCTCTGCGGGCAAACAACCCCTTCAACACTCTCCACAGTACCATAGGCTCCTTCTGCCGGGCCACAAGCATTTCCACAGGGCCACAATCCCCTCCAACTCTTCTCCACAGGACAACAAGCTCTCTTTACAGAGCCATAGCTCCCCTCCACAGGGCCAAATGCACTTTCTGCACGGCTACAGCCCCCTTTAGCTCTCTCCACAGAGACACAGGGCCCGTCTGCAGGACACAAGCCCCCTCTTCAAGGCCAAAGGGCCTTTCTACATGGCCATAGTCATTTCCATAGGGCACGAGCCCCTCCAGCTCTCTCCACAGGGCAACGGACCCCTATACAGGGTCACAGGCCTTTCCCCAGGGCCACAATCCCCTCCAACTCTTCTCCACACGACAACAAGCTCTCTTTACCGGGCCATAGCTCCCCTCCACAGGGCCAAATGCACTTTCTGCATGGCCACAGCCCCCTTTAGCTCTCTCCACAGAGACACAAGGCCCGTCTGCAGGGCACAAGCCCCCTCTTCAAGGCCAAAAGGCCTTTCTACATGGCCATAGTCATTTCCATAGGGCACAAGCCCCTCCAGCTCGCTCCACAGGGCAACGGACCCCTATACAGGGTCACAGGCCTTTCCACAGGGCCACAACACCTTCAGCTCTCTCCACAGGACCACAGGCTACTACCGGGCCACAGGTCTTTCCACAGTGCCACAAGCACCATCCAGCTCTCTCCACAGGCAATCATGTTGCACTTTTGCAACAAGAGTCAATTTTTGTTGCAGTTCGGCAACATTGGAGTCAACCCTGTTGCAAATCGGACACGAAGCTTGAAAATGTAGATGTTTACTGCAAAGGACTTCATAGGCCCAAATCTTACTTCAGACCCTTCCACAGGCCCCTCCAGCCCGCTCCACATGGCCTTTTCCGCAGGCCACAACTCCCTCCAGCTCTCTTTACATCGCCACATGCCCCTCTGCGGGGCCACAGACCCCTATACAGGGTCACAGGCCTTTCCACAGGGCCTCAACCCCTTCAGCTCTCTCCACAGGACCACTGGCTCCTTCTGCCGGGCCACAAGCATTTCCACAGGGCCACAATCCCCTCCAACTCTTCTCCACAGGACAACAAGCTCTCTTTACAGAGCCATAGCTCCCCTCCACAGGGCCAAATGCACTTTCTGCACGGCTACAGCCCCCTTTAGCTCTCTCCACAGAGACACAGGGCCCGTCTGCAGGACACAAGCCCCCTCTTCAAGGCCAAAGGGCCTTTCTACATGGCCATAGTCATTTCCATAGGGCACAAGCCCCTCCAGCTCTCTCCACAGGGCAACGGACACCTATACAGGGTCACAGGCCTTTCCACAGGGCCACAACACCTTTAGCTCTCTCCACAGGACCACAGGCTCCTACCTGGCCACAGGCTTTTCCACAGTGCT
>NW_027367243.1:0-60344 GCF_046119375.1 Phyllobates terribilis | reverse complement strand
TCATTGATTTTTGCCATTGAAAAACGTCCAGAAATGATTGAAGCTACTGACTGAATGAAAGGAGCTGGCATCTCACTCTCTTTGAATCTTCTTTATCATGCTAAGAGGAGCAGGAAAAAGCAAAAAATTTCAGAATTGCACCTTGCAATGCGGAGAAATTACTGTTTGTGCATTTACAATATTCATTAATTTTTGCCATTGAAAAACATCATGTTATTCATATCCCAGAAATGTTTGAAGCTACTGACAATGAAAGAAGCTGGCATCTCACTCTCTTTGAATCTTCTTTATCATGCTAATAGGAGCAGGAAAAAGCAAAAAATTTCAGAATTGCACCTTGCAATGCGGAGAAATTACTGTTTGTGCATTTACAATATTCATTGATTTTTGCCATTGAAAAACGTCCAGAAATGATTGAAGCTACTGACTGAATGAAAGGAGCTGGCATCTCACTCTCTTTGAATCTTCTTTATCATGCTGAGGAGCAGGAAAAAGCAAAAAATTTCAGAATTGCACCTTGCAATGCGGAGAAATTACTGTTTGTGCATTTACAATATTCATTGATTTTTGCCATTGAAAAACATCATGTTATTCATATACCAGAAATGTTTGAAGCTACTGACTGAATGAAAGGAGCTGGCATCTCACTCTCTTTGAATCTTCTTTATCATGCTAAGAGGAGCAGGAAAAAGCAAAAAATTTCAGAATTGCACCTTGCAATGCGGAGAAATTACTGTTTGTGCATTTACAATATTCATTGATTTTTGCCATTGAAAAACGTCCAGAAATGATTGAAGCTACTGACTGAATGAAAGGAGCTGGCATCTCACTCTCTTTGAATCTTCTTTATCATGCTAAGAGGAGCAGGAAAATGCAAGAAATTTCAGAATTGCACCTTGCAATGCGGAGAAATTACTGTTTGTGCATTTATAATATTCATTGATTTTTGCCATTGAAAAACATCCAGAAATGATTGAAGCTACTGACTGAATGAAAGGAGCTGGCATCTCACTCTCTTTGAATCTTCTTTATCATGCTAAGAGGAGCAGGAAAAAGCAAAAAATTTCAGAATTGCACCTTGCAATGCGGAGAAATTACTGTTTGTGCATTTACAATATTCATTGATTTTTGCCATTGAAAAACATCATGTTATTCATATACCAGAAATGATTGAAGCTACTGACTGAATGAAAGGAGCTGGCATCTCACTCTCTTTGAATCTTCTTTATCATGCTAAGAGGAGCAGGAAAAAGCAAAAAATTTCAGAATTGCACCTTGCAATGCGGAGAAATTACTGTTTGTGCATTTACAATATTCATTGATTTTTGCATTGAAAAACGTCCAGAAATGACTGAAGCTACTGACTGAATGAAAGGAGCTGGCATCTCACTCTCTTTGAATCTTCTTTATCATGCTAAGAGGAGCAGGAAAAAGCAAAAAATTTCAGAATTGCATCTTGCAATGCGGAGAAATTACTGTTTGTGCATTTACAATATTCATTGATTTTTGCCATTGAAAAACGTCCAGAAATGATTGAAGCTACTGACTGAATGAAAGGAGCTGGCATCTCACTCTCTTTGAATCTTCTTTATCATGCTAAGAGGAGCAGGAAAAAGCAAAAAATTTCAGAATTGCACCTTGCAATGCGGAGAAATTACTGTTTGTGCATTTACAATATTCATTGATTTTTGCCATTGAAAAACATCATGTTATTCATATACCAGAAATGATTGAAGCTACTGACTGAATGAAAGGAGCTGGCATCTCACTCTCTTTGAATCTTCTTTATCATGCTAAGAGGAGCAGGAAAAAGCAAAAAATTTCAGAATTGCACCTTGCAATGCGGAGAAATTACTGTTTGTGCATTTACAATATTCATTGATTTTTGCCATTGAAAAACGTCCAGAAATGATTGAAGCTACTGACTGAATGAAAGGAGCTGGCATCTCACTCTCTTTGAATCTTCTTTATCATGCTAAGAGGAGCAGGAAAAAGCAAAAAATTTCAGAATTGCACCTTGCAATGCGGAGAAATTACTGTTTGTGCATTTACAATATTCATTGATTTTTGCCATTGAAAAACGTCCAGAAATGATTGAAGCTACTGACTGAATGAAAGGAGCTGGCATCTCACTCTCTTTGAATCTTCTTTATCATGCTAGGATTAGCAGGAAAAAGCAAAAAATTTCAGAATTGCACCTGGCAATGTGGAGATATTACTGTTTGTGCATTTACAATATTCATTGAATTTTGCCATTGAAAAACGTCCAGAAATGTTTGAAGCTACTGACTGAATGAAAGGAGCTGGCATCTCACTCTATTTGAATCTTCTTTATCATGCTAGGATTAGCAGGAAAAAGCAAAAAATTTCAGAATTGCACCTTGCAATGTGGAGATATTACTGTTTGTGCATTTACAATATTCATTGATTTTTGCCATTGAAAAACGTCCAGAAATGTTTATACCAGAAATGTTTGAAGCTACTGACTGAATGAAAGGAGCTGGCATCTCACTCTCTTTGAATCTTCTTTATCATGCTAAGAGGAGCAGGAAAAAGCAAAAAATTTCAGAATTGCACCTTGCAATGCGGAGAAATTACTGTTTGTGCATTTACAATATTCATTGATTTTTGCCATTGAAAAACGTCCAGAAATGACTGAAGCTACTGACTGAATGAAAGGAGCTGGCATCTCACTCTCTTTGAATCTTCTTTATCATGCTAAGAGGAGCAGGAAAAAGCAAAAAATTTCAAAATTGCACCTTGCAATGCGGAGAAATTACTGTTTGTGCATTTACAATATTCATTGATTTTTGCCATTGAAAAACGTCCAGAAATGATTGAAGCTACTGACTGAATGAAAGGAGCTGGCATCTCACTCTCTTTGAATCTTCTTTATCATGCTAAGAGGAGCAGGAAAAAGCAAAAAATTTCAGAATTGCACCTTGCAATGCGGAGAAATTACTGTTTGTGCATTTACAATATTCATTGATTTTTGCCATTGAAAAACATCATGTTATTCATATACCAGAAATGATTGAAGCTACTGACTGAATGAAAGGAGCTGGCATCTCACTCTCTTTGAATCTTCTTTATCATGCTAAGAGGAGCAGGAAAAAGCAAAAAATTTCAGAATTGCACCTTGCAATGCGGAGAAATTACTGTTTGTGCATTTACAATATTCATTGATTTTTGCCATTGAAAAACGTCCAGAAATGATTGAAGCTACTGACTGAATGAAAGGAGCTGGCATCTCACTCTCTTTGAATCTTTTTTATCATGCTAAGAGGAGCAGGAAAAAGCAAAAAATTTCAGAATTGCATCTTGCAATGCGGAGAAATTACTGTTTGTGCATTTACAATATTCATTGATTTTTGTCATTGAAAAACGTCCAGAAATGATTGAAGCTACTGACTGAATGAAAGGAGCTGGCATCTCACTCTCTTTGAATCTTCTTTATCATGCTAAGAGGAGCAGGAAAAAGCAAAAAATTTCAGAATTGCACCTTGCAATGCGGAGAAATTACTGTTTGTGCATTTACAATATTCATTGATTTTTGCCATTGAAAAACGTCCAGAAATGATTGAAGCTACTGACTGAATGAAAGGAGCTGGAATCTCACTCTCTTTGAATCTTCTTTATCATGCTAAGAGGAGCAGGAAAAAGCAAAAAATTTCAGAATTGCAACTTGCAATGCGGAGAAATTACTGTTTGTGCATTTACAATATTCATTGATTTTTGCCATTGAAAAACATCATGTTATTCATATACCAGAAATGATTGAAGCTACTGACTGAATGAAAGGAGCTGGCATCTCACTCTCTTTGAATCTTCTTTATCATGCTAAGAGGAGCAGGAAAAAGCAAAAAATTTCAGAATTGCACCTTGCAATGCGGAGAAATTACTGTTTGTGCATTTACAATATTCATTGATTTTTGCCATTGAAAAACGTCCAGAAATGATTGAAGCTACTGACTGAATGAAAGGAGCTGGCATCTCACTCTCTTTGAATCTTCTTTATCATGCTAAGAGGAGCAGGAAAAAGCAAAAAATTTCAGAATTGCACCTTGCAATGCGGAGAAATTACTGTTTGTGCATTTACAATATTCATTGATTTTTGCCATTGAAAAACGTCCAGAAATGATTGAAGCTACTGACTGAATGAAAGGAGCTGGCATCTCACTCTCTTTGAATCTTCTTTATCATGCTAAGAGGAGCAGGAAAAAGCAAAAAATTTCAGAATTGCACCTTGCAATGCGGAGAAATTACTGTTTGTGCATTTACAATATTCATTAATTTTTGCCATTGAAAAACATCATGTTATTCATATCCCAGAAATGTTTGAAGCTACTGACTGAATGAAAGAAGCTGGCATCTCACTCTCTTTGAATCTTCTTTATCATGCTAAGAGGAGCAGGAAAAAGCAAAAAATTTCAGAATTGCACCTTGCAATGCGGAGAAATTACTGTTTGTGCATTTACAATATTCATTGATTTTTGCCATTGAAAAACGTCCAGAAATGATTGAAGCTACTGACTGAATGAAAGGAGCTGGCATCTCACTCTCTTTGAATCTTCTTTATCATGCTAAGAGGAGCAGGAAAATGCAAGAAATTTCAGAATTGCACCTTGCAATGCGGAGAAATTACTGTTTGTGCATTTATAATATTCATTGATTTTTGCCATTGAAAAACATCCAGAAATGATTGAAGCTACTGACTGAATGAAAGGAGCTGGCATCTCACTCTCTTTGAATCTTCTTTATCATGCTAAGAGGAGCAGGAAAAAGCAAAAAATTTCAGAATTGCACCTTGCAATGCGGAGAAATTACTGTTTGTGCATTTACAATATTCATTGATTTTTGCCATTGAAAAACATCATGTTATTCATATACCAGAAATGATTGAAGCTACTGACTGAATGAAAGGAGCTGGCATCTCACTCTCTTTGAATCTTCTTTATCATGCTAAGAGGAGCAGGAAAAAGCAAAAAATTTCAGAATTGCATCTTGCAATGCGGAGAAATTACTGTTTGTGCATTTACAATATTCATTGATTTTTGCCATTGAAAAACGTCCAGAAATGATTGAAGCTACTGACTGAATGAAAGGAGCTGGCATCTCACTCTCTTTGAATCTTCTTTATCATGCTAAGAGGAGCAGGAAAAAGCAAAAAATTTCAGAATTGCACCTTGCAATGCGGAGAAATTACTGTTTGTGCATTTACAATATTCATTGATTTTTGCCATTGAAAAACATCATGTTATTCATATACCAGAAATGATTGAAGCTACTGACTGAATGAAAGGAGCTGGCATCTCACTCTCTTTGAATCTTCTTTATCATGCTAAGAGGAGCAGGAAAAAGCAAAAAATTTCAGAATTGCACCTTGCAATGCGGAGAGATTACTGTTTGTGCATTTACAATATTCATTGATTTTTGCCATTGAAAAACGTCCAGAAATGATTGAAGCTACTGACTGAATGAAAGGAGCTGGCATCTCACTCTCTTTGAATCTTCTTTATCATGCTAAGAGGAGCAGGAAAAAGCAAAAAATTTCAGAATTGCACCTTGCAATGCGGAGAAATTACTGTTTGTGCATTTACAATATTCATTGATTTTTGCCATTGAAAAACGTCCAGAAATGATTGAAGCTACTGACTGAATGAAAGGAGCTGGCATCTCACTCTCTTTGAATCTTCTTTATCATGCTAGGATTAGCAGGAAAAAGCAAAAAATTTCAGAATTGCACCTGGCAATGTGGAGATATTACTGTTTGTGCATTTACAATATTCATTGAATTTTGCCATTGAAAAACGTCCAGAAATGTTTGAAGCTACTGACTGAATGAAAGGAGCTGGCATCTCACTCTATTTGAATCTTCTTTATCATGCTAGGATTAGCAGGAAAAAGCAAAAAATTTCAGAATTGCACCTTGCAATGTGGAGATATTACTGTTTGTGCATTTACAATATTCATTGATTTTTGCCATTGAAAAACGTCCAGAAATGTTTATACCAGAAATGTTTGAAGCTACTGACTGAATGAAAGGAGCTGGCATCTCACTCTCTTTGAATCTTCTTTATCATGCTAAGAGGAGCAGGAAAAAGCAAAAAATTTCAGAATTGCACCTTGCAATGCGGAGAAATTACTGTTTGTGCATTTACAATATTCATTGATTTTTGCCATTGAAAAACGTCCAGAAATGACTGAAGCTACTGACTGAATGAAAGGAGCTGGCATCTCACTCTCTTTGAATCTTCTTTATCATGCTAAGAGGAGCAGGAAAAAGCAAAAAATTTCAAAATTGCACCTTGCAATGCGGAGAAATTACTGTTTGTGCATTTACAATATTCATTGATTTTTGCCATTGAAAAACGTCCAGAAATGATTGAAGCTACTGACTGAATGAAAGGAGCTGGCATCTCACTCTCTTTGAATCTTCTTTATCATGCTAAGAGGAGCAGGAAAAAGCAAAAAATTTCAGAATTGCACCTTGCAATGCGGAGAAATTACTGTTTGTGCATTTACAATATTCATTGATTTTTGCCATTGAAAAACATCATGTTATTCATATACCAGAAATGATTGAAGCTACTGACTGAATGAAAGGAGCTGGCATCTCACTCTCTTTGAATCTTCTTTATCATGCTAAGAGGAGCAGGAAAAAGCAAAAAATTTCAGAATTGCACCTTGCAATGCGGAGAAATTACTGTTTGTGCATTTACAATATTCATTGATTTTTGCCATTGAAAAACGTCCAGAAATGATTGAAGCTACTGACTGAATGAAAGGAGCTGGCATCTCACTCTCTTTGAATCTTTTTTATCATGCTAAGAGGAGCAGGAAAAAGCAAAAAATTTCAGAATTGCATCTTGCAATGCGGAGAAATTACTGTTTGTGCATTTACAATATTCATTGATTTTTGTCATTGAAAAACGTCCAGAAATGATTGAAGCTACTGACTGAATGAAAGGAGCTGGCATCTCACTCTCTTTGAATCTTCTTTATCATGCTAAGAGGAGCAGGAAAAAGCAAAAAATTTCAGAATTGCACCTTGCAATGCGGAGAAATTACTGTTTGTGCATTTACAATATTCATTGATTTTTGCCATTGAAAAACGTCCAGAAATGATTGAAGCTACTGACTGAATGAAAGGAGCTGGCATCTCACTCTCTTTGAATCTTCTTTATCATGCTAAGAGGAGCAGGAAAAAGCAAAAAATTTCAGAATTGCACCTTGCAATGCGGAGAAATTACTGTTTGTGCATTTACAATATTCATTGATTTTTGCCATTGAAAAACGTCCAGAAATGATTGAAGCTACTGACTGAATGAAAGGAGCTGGCATCTCACTCTCTTTGAATCTTCTTTATCATGCTAGGATTAGCAGGAAAAAGCAAAAAATTTCAGAATTGCACCTGGCAATGTGGAGATATTACTGTTTGTGCATTTACAATATTCATTGAATTTTGCCATTGAAAAACGTCCAGAAATGTTTGAAGCTACTGACTGAATGAAAGGAGCTGGCATCTCACTCTATTTGAATCTTCTTTATCATGCTAGGATTAGCAGGAAAAAGCAAAAAATTTCAGAATTGCACCTTGCAATGTGGAGATATTACTGTTTGTGCATTTACAATATTCATTGATTTTTGCCATTGAAAAACGTCCAGAAATGTTTATACCAGAAATGTTTGAAGCTACTGACTGAATGAAAGGAGCTGGCATCTCACTCTCTTTGAATCTTCTTTATCATGCTAAGAGGAGCAGGAAAAAGCAAAAAATTTCAGAATTGCACCTTGCAATGCGGAGAAATTACTGTTTGTGCATTTACAATATTCATTGATTTTTGCCATTGAAAAACGTCCAGAAATGACTGAAGCTACTGACTGAATGAAAGGAGCTGGCATCTCACTCTCTTTGAATCTTCTTTATCATGCTAAGAGGAGCAGGAAAAAGCAAAAAATTTCAAAATTGCACCTTGCAATGCGGAGAAATTACTGTTTGTGCATTTACAATATTCATTGATTTTTGCCATTGAAAAACGTCCAGAAATGATTGAAGCTACTGACTGAATGAAAGGAGCTGGCATCTCACTCTCTTTGAATCTTCTTTATCATGCTAAGAGGAGCAGGAAAAAGCAAAAAATTTCAGAATTGCACCTTGCAATGCGGAGAAATTACTGTTTGTGCATTTACAATATTCATTGATTTTTGCCATTGAAAAACATCATGTTATTCATATACCAGAAATGATTGAAGCTACTGACTGAATGAAAGGAGCTGGCATCTCACTCTCTTTGAATCTTCTTTATCATGCTAAGAGGAGCAGGAAAAAGCAAAAAATTTCAGAATTGCACCTTGCAATGCGGAGAAATTACTGTTTGTGCATTTACAATATTCATTGATTTTTGCCATTGAAAAACGTCCAGAAATGATTGAAGCTACTGACTGAATGAAAGGAGCTGGCATCTCACTCTCTTTGAATCTTTTTTATCATGCTAAGAGGAGCAGGAAAAAGCAAAAAATTTCAGAATTGCATCTTGCAATGCGGAGAAATTACTGTTTGTGCATTTACAATATTCATTGATTTTTGTCATTGAAAAACGTCCAGAAATGATTGAAGCTACTGACTGAATGAAAGGAGCTGGCATCTCACTCTCTTTGAATCTTCTTTATCATGCTAAGAGGAGCAGGAAAAAGCAAAAAATTTCAGAATTGCACCTTGCAATGCGGAGAAATTACTGTTTGTGCATTTACAATATTCATTGATTTTTGCCATTGAAAAACGTCCAGAAATGATTGAAGCTACTGACTGAATGAAAGGAGCTGGAATCTCACTCTCTTTGAATCTTCTTTATCATGCTAAGAGGAGCAGGAAAAAGCAAAAAATTTCAGAATTGCAACTTGCAATGCGGAGAAATTACTGTTTGTGCATTTACAATATTCATTGATTTTTGCCATTGAAAAACATCATGTTATTCATATACCAGAAATGATTGAAGCTACTGACTGAATGAAAGGAGCTGGCATCTCACTCTCTTTGAATCTTCTTTATCATGCTAAGAGGAGCAGGAAAAAGCAAAAAATTTCAGAATTGCACCTTGCAATGCGGAGAAATTACTGTTTGTGCATTTACAATATTCATTGATTTTTGCCATTGAAAAACGTCCAGAAATGATTGAAGCTACTGACTGAATGAAAGGAGCTGGCATCTCACTCTCTTTGAATCTTCTTTATCATGCTAAGAGGAGCAGGAAAAAGCAAAAAATTTCAGAATTGCACCTTGCAATGCGGAGAAATTACTGTTTGTGCATTTACAATATTCATTGATTTTTGCCATTGAAAAACGTCCAGAAATGATTGAAGCTACTGACTGAATGAAAGGAGCTGGCATCTCACTCTCTTTGAATCTTCTTTATCATGCTAAGAGGAGCAGGAAAAAGCAAAAAATTTCAGAATTGCACCTTGCAATGCGGAGAAATTACTGTTTGTGCATTTACAATATTCATTAATTTTTGCCATTGAAAAACATCATGTTATTCATATCCCAGAAATGTTTGAAGCTACTGACTGAATGAAAGAAGCTGGCATCTCACTCTCTTTGAATCTTCTTTATCATGCTAAGAGGAGCAGGAAAAAGCAAAAAATTTCAGAATTGCACCTTGCAATGCGGAGAAATTACTGTTTGTGCATTTACAATATTCATTGATTTTTGCCATTGAAAAACGTCCAGAAATGATTGAAGCTACTGACTGAATGAAAGGAGCTGGCATCTCACTCTCTTTGAATCTTCTTTATCATGCTAAGAGGAGCAGGAAAATGCAAGAAATTTCAGAATTGCACATTGCAATGCGGAGAAATTACTGTTTGTGCATTTACAATATTCATTGATTTTTGCCATTGAAAAACATCCAGAAATGATTGAAGCTACTGACTGAATGAAAGGAGCTGGCATCTCACTCTCTTTGAATCTTCTTTATCATGCTAAGAGGAGCAGGAAAAAGCCAAAAATTTCAGAATTGCACCTTGCAATGCGGAGAAATTACTGTTTGTGCATTTACAATATTCATTGATTTTTGCCATTGAAAAACATCATGTTATTCATATACCAGAAATGATTGAAGCTACTGACTGAATGAAAGGAGCTGGCATCTCACTCTCTTTGAATCTTCTTTATCATGCAAAGAGGAGCAGGAAAAAGCAAAAAATTTCAGAATTGCACCTTGCAATGCGGAGAAATTACTGTTTGTGCATTTACAATATTCATTGATTTTTGCCATTGAAAAACATCATGTTATTCATATACCAGAAATGATTGAAGCTACTGACTGAATGAAAGGAGCTGGCATCTCACTCTCTTTGAATCTTCTTTATCATGCAAAGAGGAGCAGGAAAAAGCAAAAAATTTCAGAATTGCACCTTGCAATGCGGAGAAATTACTGTTTGTGCATTTACAATATTCATTGATTTTTGCCATTGAAAAACGTCCAGAAATGATTGAAGCAACTGACTGAATGAAAGGAGCTGGCATCTCACTCTCTTTGAATATTCTTTATCATGCTAAGAGGAGCAGGAAAAAGCAAAAAATTTCAGAATTGCACCTTGCAATGCGGAGAAATTACTGTTTGTGCATTTACAATATTCATTGATTTTTGCCATTGAAAAACGTCCAGAAATAATTGAAGCTACTGACTGAATGAAAGGAGCTGGCATCTCACTCTCTTTGAATCTTCTTTATCATGCTAAGAGGAGCAGGAAAAAGCAAAAAATTTCAGAATTGCAACTTGCAATGCGGAGAAATTACTGTTTGTGCATTTACAATATTCATTGATTTTTGCCATTGAAAAACATCATGTTATTCATATACCAGAAATGATTGAAGCTACTGACTGAATGAAAGGAGCTGGCATCTCACTCTCTTTGAATCTTCTTTATCATGGTAAGAGGAGCAGGAAAAAGCAAAAAATTTCAGAATTGCACCTTGCAATGCGGAGAAATTACTGTTTGTGCATTTACAATATTCATTGATTTTTGCCATTGAAAAACGTCCAGAAATGATTGAAGCTACTGACTGAATGAAAGGAGCTGGCATCTCACTCTCTTTGAATCTTCTTTATCATGCTAAGAGGAGCAGGAAAAAGCAAAAAATTTCAGAATTGCACCTTGCAATGCGGAGAAATTACTGTTTGTGCATTTACAATATTCATTGATTTTTGCCATTGAAAAACGTCCAGAAATGATTGAAGCTACTGACTGAATGAAAGGAGCTGGCATCTCACTCTCTTTGAATCTTCTTTATCATGCTAAGAGGAGCAGGAAAAAGCAAAAAATTTCAGAATTGCACCTTGCAATGCGGAGAAATTACTGTTTGTGCTTTTACAATATTCATTGATTTTTGCCATTGAAAAACATCATGTTATTCATATACCAGAAATGTTTGAAGCTACTGACTGAATGAAAGGAGCTGGCATCTCACTCTCTTTGAATCTTCTTTATCATGCTAAGAGGAGCAGGAAAAAGCAAAAAATTTCAGAATTGCACCTTGCAATGCGGAGAAATTACTGTTTGTGCATTTACAATATTCATTGATTTTTGCCATTGAAAAATGTCCAGAAATGATTGAAGCTGCTGACTGAATGAAAGGAGCTGGCATCTCACTCTCTTTGAATCTTCTTTATCATGCTAAGAGGAGCAGGAAAAAGCAAAAAATTTCAGAATTGCACCTTGCAATGCGGAGAAATTACTGTTTGTGCATTTACAATATTCATTGATTTTTGCCATTGAAAAACATCATGTTATTCATACACCAGAAATGATTGAAGCTACTGACTGAATGAAAGGAGCTGGCATCTCACTCTCTTTGAATCTTCTTTATCATGCTAAGAGGAGCAGGAAAAAGCAAAAAATTTCAGAATTGCACCTTGCAATGCGGAGAAATTACTGTTTGTGCATTTACAATATTCATTGATTTTTGCCATTGAAAAACGTCCAGAAATGATTGAAGCTACTGACTGAATGAAAGGAGCTGGCATCTCACTCTCTTTGAATCTTCTTTATCATGCTAAGAGGAGCAGGAAAAAGCAAAAAATTTCAGAATTGCACCTTGCAATGCGGAGAAATTACTGTTTGTGCATTTACAATATTCATTGATTTTTGCCATTGAAAAACGTCCAGAAATGATTGAAGCTACTGACTGAATGAAAGGAGCTGGCATCTCACTCTCTTTGAATCTTCTTTATCATGCTAAGAGGAGCAGGAAAAATCAAAAAATTTCAGAATTGCACCTTGCAATGCGGAGAAATTACTGTTTGTGCATTTACAATATTCATTGATTTTTGCCATTGAAAAACATCATGTTATTCATATACTAGAAATGTTTGAAGCTACTGACTGAATGAAAGGAGCTGGCATCTCACTCTCTTTGAATCTTCTTTATCATGCTAAGAGGAGCAGGAAAAAGCAAAAAATTTCAGAATTGCACCTTGCAATGCGGAGAAATTACTGTTTGTGCATTTACAATATTCATTGATTTTTGCCATTGAAAAACGTCCAGAAATGATTGAAGCTACTGACTGAATGAAAGGAGCTGGCATCTCACTCTATTTGAATCTTCTTTATCATGCTAGGATTAGCAGGAAAAAGCAAAAAATTTCAGAATTGCACCTTGCAATGTGGAGATATTACTGTTTGTGCATTTACAATATTCATTGATTTTTGCCATTGAAAAACGTCCAGAAATGTTTATACCAGAAATGTTTGAAGCTACTGACTGAATGAAAGGAGCTGGCATCTCACTCTCTTTGAATCTTCTTTATCATGCTAAGAGGAGCAGGAAAAAGCAAAAAATTTCAGAATTGCACCTTGCAATGCGGAGAAATTACTGTTTGTGCATTTACAATATTCATTGATTTTTGCCATTGAAAAACGTCCAGAAATGATTGAAGCTACTGACTGAATGAAAGGAGCTGGCATCTCACTCTCTTTGAATCTTCTTTATCATGCTAGGATTAGCAGGAAAAAACAAAAAATTTCAGAATTGCACCTGGCAATGTGGAGATATTACTGTTTGTGCATTTACAATATTCATTGAATTTTGCCATTGAAAAACGTCCAGAAATGTTTGAAGCTACTGACTGAATGAAAGGAGCTGGCATCTCACTCTATTTGAATCTTCTTTATCATGCTAGGATTAGCAGGAAAAAGCAAAAAATTTCAGAATTGCACCTTGCAATGTGGAGATATTACTGTTTGTGCATTTACAATATTCATTGATTTTTGCCATTGAAAAACGTCCAGAAATGTTTATACCAGAAATGTTTGAAGCTACTGACTGAATGAAAGGAGCTGGCATCTCACTCTCTTTGAATCTTCTTTATCATGCTAAGAGGAGCAGGAAAAAGCAAAAAATTTCAGAATTGCAACTTGCAATGCGGAGAAATTACTGTTTGTGCATTTACAATATTCATTGATTTTTGCCATTGAAAAACATCATGTTATTCATATACCAGAAATGATTGAAGCTACTGACTGAATGAAAGGAGCTGGCATCTCACTCTCTTTGAATCTTCTTTATCATGGTAAGAGGAGCAGGAAAAAGCAAAAAATTTCAGAATTGCACCTTGCAATGCGGAGAAATTACTGTTTGTGCATTTACAATATTCATTGATTTTTGCCATTGAAAAACGTCCAGAAATAATTGAAGCTACTGACTGAATGAAAGGAGCTGGCATCTCACTCTCTTTGAATCTTCTTTATCATGCTAAGAGGAGCAGGAAAAAGCAAAAAATTTCAGAATTGCAACTTGCAATGCGGAGAAATTACTGTTTGTGCATTTACAATATTCATTGATTTTTGCCATTGAAAAACATCATGTTATTCATATACCAGAAATGATTGAAGCTACTGACTGAATGAAAGGAGCTGGCATCTCACTCTCTTTGAATCTTCTTTATCATGGTAAGAGGAGCAGGAAAAAGCAAAAAATTTCAGAATTGCACCTTGCAATGCGGAGAAATTACTGTTTGTGCATTTACAATATTCATTGATTTTTGCCATTGAAAAACGTCCAGAAATGATTGAAGCTACTGACTGAATGAAAGGAGCTGGCATCTCACTCTCTTTGAATCTTCTTTATCATGCTAAGAGGAGCAGGAAAAAGCAAAAAATTTCAGAATTGCACCTTGCAATGCGGAGAAATTACTGTTTGTGCTTTTACAATATTCATTGATTTTTGCCATTGAAAAACATCATGTTATTCATATACCAGAAATGTTTGAAGCTACTGACTGAATGAAAGGAGCTGGCATCTCACTCTCTTTGAATCTTCTTTATCATGCTAAGAGGAGCAGGAAAAAGCAAAAAATTTCAGAATTGCACCTTGCAATGCGGAGAAATTACTGTTTGTGCATTTACAATATTCATTGATTTTTGCCATTGAAAAATGTCCAGAAATGATTGAAGCTGCTGACTGAATGAAAGGAGCTGGCATCTCACTCTCTTTGAATCTTCTTTATCATGCTAAGAGGAGCAGGAAAAAGCAAAAAATTTCAGAATTGCACCTTGCAATGCGGAGAAATTACTGTTTGTGCATTTACAATATTCATTGATTTTTGCCATTGAAAAATGTCCAGAAATGATTGAAGCTGCTGACTGAATGAAAGGAGCTGGCATCTCACTCTCTTTGAATCTTCTTTATCATGCTAAGAGGAGCAGGAAAAAGCAAAAAATTTCAGAATTGCACCTTGCAATGCGGAGAAATTACTGTTTGTGCATTTACAATATTCATTGATTTTTGCCATTGAAAAACATCATGTTATTCATACACCAGAAATGATTGAAGCTACTGACTGAATGAAAGGAGCTGGCATCTCACTCTCTTTGAATCTTCTTTATCATGCTAAGAGGAGCAGGAAAAAGCAAAAAATTTCAGAATTGCACCTTGCAATGCGGAGAAATTACTGTTTGTGCATTTACAATATTCATTGATTTTTGCCATTGAAAAACGTCCAGAAATGATTGAAGCTACTGACTGAATGAAAGGAGCTGGCATCTCACTCTCTTTGAATCTTCTTTATCATGCTAAGAGGAGCAGGAAAAAGCAAAAAATTTCAGAATTGCACCTTGCAATGCGGAGAAATTACTGTTTGTGCATTTACAATATTCATTGATTTTTGCCATTGAAAAACGTCCAGAAATGATTGAAGCTACTGACTGAATGAAAGGAGCTGGCATCTCACTCTCTTTGAATCTTCTTTATCATGCTAAGAGGAGCAGGAAAAATCAAAAAATTTCAGAATTGCACCTTGCAATGCGGAGAAATTACTGTTTGTGCATTTACAATATTCATTGATTTTTGCCATTGAAAAACATCATGTTATTCATATACTAGAAATGTTTGAAGCTACTGACTGAATGAAAGGAGCTGGCATCTCACTCTCTTTGAATCTTCTTTATCATGCTAAGAGGAGCAGGAAAAAGCAAAAAATTTCAGAATTGCACCTTGCAATGCGGAGAAATTACTGTTTGTGCATTTACAATATTCATTGATTTTTGCCATTGAAAAACGTCCAGAAATGATTGAAGCTACTGACTGAATGAAAGGAGCTGGCATCTCACTCTCTTTGAATCTTCTTTATCATGCTAAGAGGAGCAGGAAAAAGCAAAAAATTTCAGAATTGCACCTTGCAATGCGGAGAAATTACTGTTTGTGCATTTACAATATTCATTGATTTTTGCCATTGAAAAACATCATGTTATTCATATACCAGAAATGATTGAAGCTACTGACTGAATGAAAGGAGCTGGCATCTCGCTCTCTTTGAATCTTCTTTATCATGCTAAGAGGAGCAGGAAAAAGCAAAAAATTTCAGAATTGCACCTTGCAATGCGGAGAAATTACTGTTTGTGCATTTACAATATTCATTGATTTTTGCCATTGAAAAACGTCCAGAAATGATTGAAGCTACTGACTGAATGAAAGGAGCTGGCATCTCACTCTCTTTGAATCTTCTTTATCATGCTAAGAGGAGCAGGAAAAAGCAAAAAATTTCAGAATTGCACCTTGCAATGTGGAGAAATTACTGTTTGTGCATTTACAATATTCATTGATTTTTGCCATTGAAAAACATCATGTTATTCATATACCAGAAATGATTGAAGCTACTGACTGAATGAAAGGAGCTGGCATCTCACTCTCTTTGAATCTTCTTTATCATGCTAAGAGGAGCAGGAAAAAGCAAAAAATTTCAGAATTGCACCTTGCAATGCGGAGAAATTACTGTTTGTGCATTTACAATATTCATTGATTTTTGCCATTGAAAAACGTCCAGAAATGATTGAAGCTACTGACTGAATGAAAGGAGCTGGCATCTCACTCTCTTTGAATCTTCTTTATCATGCTAAGAGGAGCAGGAAAAAGCAAAAAATTTCAGAATTGCACCTTGCAATGCGGAGAAATTACTGTTTGTGCTTTTACAATATTCATTGATTTTTGCCATTGAAAAACATCATGTTATTCATATCCCAGAAATGTTTGAAGCTACTGACTGAATGAAAGGAGCTGGCATCTCACTCTCTTTGAATGTTCTTTATCATGCAAAGAGGAGCAGGAAAAAGCAAAAAATTTCAGAATTGCACCTTGCAATGCGGAGAAATTACTGTTTGTGCTTTTACAATATTCATTGATTTTTGCCATTGAAAAACATCATGTTATTCATATACCAGAAATGTTTGAAGCTACTGACTGAATGAAAGGAGCTGGCATCTCACTCTCTTTGAATCTTCTTTATCATGCTAAGAGGAGCAGGAAAAAGCAAAAAATTTCAGAATTGCACCTTGCAATGCGGAGAAATTGCTGTTTGTGCATTTACAATATTCATTGATTTTTGCCATTGAAAAATGTCCAGAAATGATTGAAGCTGCTGACTGAATGAAAGGAGCTGGCATCTCACTCTCTTTGAATCTTCATTATCATGCTAAGAGGAGCAGGAAAAAGCAAAAAATTTCAGAATTGCACCTTGCAATGCGGAGAAATTACTGTTTGTGCATTTACAATATTCATTGATTTTTGCCATTGAAAAACATCATGTTATTCATACACCAGAAATGATTGAAGCTACTGACTGAATGAAAGGAGCTGGCATCTCACTCTCTTTAAATCTTCTTTATCATGCTAAGAGGAGCAGGAAAAAGCAAAAAATTTCAGAATTGCACCTTGCAATGCGGAGAAATTACTGTTTGTGCATTTACAATATTCATTGATTTTTGCCATTGAAAAACGTCCAGAAATGATTGAAGCTACTGACTGAATGAAAGGAGCTGGCATCTCACTCTCTTTGAATCTTCTTTATCATGCTAAGAGGAGCAGGAAAAAGCAAAAAATTTCAGAATTGCACCTTGCAATGCGGAGAAATTACTGTTTGTGCATTTACAATATTCATTGATTTTTGCCATTGAAAAACGTCCAGAAATGATTGAAGCTACTGACTGAATGAAAGGAGCTGGCATCTCACTCTCTTTGAATCTTCTTTATCATGCTAAGAGGAGCAGGAAAAATCAAAAAATTTCAGAATTGCACCTTGCAATGCGGAGAAATTACTGTTTGTGCATTTACAATATTCATTGATTTTTGCCATTGAAAAACATCATGTTATTCATATACTAGAAATGTTTGAAGCTACTGACTGAATGAAAGGAGCTGGCATCTCACTCTCTTTGAATCTTCTTTATCATGCTAAGAGGAGCAGGAAAAAGCAAAAAATTTCAGAATTGCACCTTGCAATGCGGAGAAATTACTGTTTGTGCATTTACAATATTCATTGATTTTTGCCATTGAAAAACGTCCAGAAATGATTGAAGCTACTGACTGAATGAAAGGAGCTGGCATCTCACTCTCTTTGAATCTTCTTTATCATGCTAAGAGGAGCAGGAAAAAGCAAAAAATTTCAGAATTGCACCTTGCAATGCGGAGAAATTACTGTTTGTGCATTTACAATATTCATTGATTTTTGCCATTGAAAAACGTCCAGAAATGATTGAAGCTACTGACTGAATGAAAGGAGCTGGCATCTCACTCTCTTTGAATCTTCTTTATCATGCTAAGAGGAGCAGGAAAAAGCAAAAAATTTCAGAATTGCACCTTGCAATGCGGAGAAATTACTGTTTGTGCTTTTACAATATTCATTGATTTTTGCCATTGAAAAACATCATGTTATTCATATACCAGAAATGTTTGAAGCTACTGACTGAATGAAAGGAGCTGGCATCTCACTCTCTTTGAATCTTCTTTATCATGCTAAGAGGAGCAGGAAAAAGCAAAAAATTTCAGAATTGCACCTTGCAATGCGGAGAAATTACTGTTTGTGCATTTACAATATTCATTGATTTTTGCCATTGAAAAACGTCCAGAAATGATTGAAGCTACTGACTGAATGAAAGGAGCTGGCATCTCACTCTCTTTGAATCTTCTTTATCATGCTAAGAGGAGCAGGAAAAAGCAAAAAATTTCAGAATTGCACCTTGCAATGCGGAGAAATTACTGTTGGTGCATTTACAATATTCATTGATTTTTGCCATTGAAAAACGTCCAGAAATGATTGAAGCTACTGACTGAATGAAAGGAGCTGGCATCTCACTCTCTTTGAATCTTCTTTATCATGCTAAGAGGAGCAGGAAAAAGCAAAAAATTTCAGAATTGCAACTTGCAATGCGGAGAAATTACTGTTTGTGCATTTACAATATTCATTGATTTTTGCCATTGAAAAACATCATGTTATTCATATACCAGAAATGATTGAAGCTACTGACTGAATGAAAGGAGCTGGCATCTCACTCTCTTTGAATCTTCTTTATCATGCTAAGAGGAGCAGGAAAAAGCAAAAAATTTCAGAATTGCACCTTGCAATGCGGAGAAATTACTGTTTGTGCATTTACAATATTCATTGATTTTTGCCATTGAAAAACGTCCAGAAATGATTGAAGCTACTGACTGAATGAAAGGAGCTGGCATCTCACTCTCTTTGAATCTTCTTTATCATGCTAAGAGGAGCAGGAAAATGCAAGAAATTTCAGAATTGCACCTTGCAATGCGGAGAAATTACTGTTTGTGCATTTACAATATTCATTGATTTTTGCCATTGAAAAACATCCAGAAATGATTGAAGCTACTGACTGAATGAAAGGAGCTGGCATCTCACTCTCTTTGAATCTTCTTTATCATGCTAAGAGGAGCAGGAAAAAGCCAAAAATTTCAGAATTGCACCTTGCAATGCGGAGAAATTACTGTTTGTGCATTTACAATATTCATTGATTTTTGCCATTGAAAAACATCATGTTATTCATATACCAGAAATGATTGAAGCTACTGACTGAATGAAAGGAGCTGGCATCTCACTCTCTTTGAATCTTCTTTATCATGCAAAGAGGAGCAGGAAAAAGCAAAAAATTTCAGAATTGCACCTTGCAATGCGGAGAAATTACTGTTTGTGCATTTACAATATTCATTGATTTTTGCCATTGAAAAACGTCCAGAAATGATTGAAGCTACTGACTGAATGAAAGGAGCTGGCATCTCACTCTCTTTGAATCTTCTTTATCATGCTAAGAGGAGCAGGAAAAAGCAAAAAATTTCAGAATTGCACCTTGCAATGCGGAGAAATTACTGTTTGTGCATTTACAATATTCATTGATTTTTGCCATTGAAAAATGTCCAGAAATGATTGAAGCTACTGACTGAATGAAAGGAGCTGGCATCTCACTCTCTTTGAATCTTCTTTATCATGCTAAGAGGAGCAGGAAAAAGCAAAAAATTTCAGAATTGCACCTTGCAATGCGGAGAAATTACTGTTTGTGCATTTACAATATTCATTGATTTTTGCCATTGAAAAAAGTCCAGAAATGATTGAAGCTACTGACTGAATGAAAGGAGCTGGCATCTCACTCTCTTTGAATCTTCTTTATCATGCTAAGAGGAGCAGGAAAAAGCAAAAAATTTCAGAATTGCACCTTGCAATGCGGAGAAATTACTGTTTGTGCATTTACAATATTCATTAATTTTTGCCATTGAAAAACATCATGTTATTCATATCCCAGAAATGTTTGAAGCTACTGACTGAATGAAAGAAGCTGGCATCTCACTCTCTTTGAATCTTCTTTATCATGCTAAGAGGAGCAGGAAAAAGCAAAAAATTTCAGAATTGCACCTTGCAATGCGGAGAAATTACTGTTTGTGCATTTACAATATTCATTGATTTTTGCCATTGAAAAACGTCCAGAAATGATTGAAGCTACTGACTGAATGAAAGGAGCTGGCATCTCACTCTCTTTGAATCTTCTTTATCATGCTAAGAGGAGCAGGAAAAAGCAAAAAATTTCAGAATTGCACCTTGCAATGCGGAGAAATTACTGTTTGTGCATTTACAATATTCATTGATTTTTGCCATTGAAAAACATCATGTTATTCATATACCAGAAATGTTTGAAGCTACTGACTGAATGAAAGGAGCTGGCATCTCACTCTCTTTGAATCTTCTTTATCATGCTAAGAGGAGCAGGAAAAAGCAAAAAATTTCAGAATTGCACCTTGCAATGCGGAGAAATTACTGTTTGTGCATTTACAATATTCATTGATTTTTGCCATTGAAAAACGTCCAGAAATGATTGAAGCTACTGACTGAATGAAAGGAGCTGGCATCTCACTCTCTTTGAATCTTCTTTATCATGCTAAGAGCAGCAGGAAAATGCAAGAAATTTCAGAATTGCACCTTGCAATGCGGAGAAATTACTGTTTGTGCATTTACAATATTCATTGATTTTTGCCATTGAAAAACATCCAGAAATGATTGAAGCTACTGACTGAATGAAAGGAGCTGGCATCTCACTCTCTTTGAATCTTCTTTATCATGCTAAGAGGAGCAGGAAAAAGCCAAAAATTTCAGAATTGCACCTTGCAATGCGGAGAAATTACTGTTTGTGCATTTACAATATTCATTGATTTTTGCCATTGAAAAACATCATGTTATTCATATACCAGAAATGATTGAAGCTACTGACTGAATGAAAGGAGCTGGCATCTCACTCTCTTTGAATCTTCTTTATCATGCAAAGAGGAGCAGGAAAAAGCAAAAAATTTCAGAATTGCACCTTGCAATGCGGAGAAATTACTGTTTGTGCATTTACAATATTCATTGATTTTTGCCATTGAAAAACGTCCAGAAATGATTGAAGCTACTGACTGAATGAAAGGAGCTGGCATCTCACTCTCTTTGAATCTTCTTTATCATGCTAAGAGGAGCAGGAAAAAGCAAAAAATTTCAGAATTGCACCTTGCAATGCGGAGAAATTACTGTTTGTGCTTTTACAATATTCATTGATTTTTGCCATTGAAAAACATCATGTTATTCATATACCAGAAATGTTTGAAGCTACTGACTGAATGAAAGGAGCTGGCATCTCACTCTCTTTGAATCTTCTTTATCATGCTAAGAGGAGCAGGAAAAAGCAAAAAATTTCAGAATTGCACCTTGCAATGCGGAGAAATTACTGTTTGTGCATTTACAATATTCATTGATTTTTGCCATTGAAAAATGTCCAGAAATGATTGAAGCTGCTGACTGAATGAAAGGAGCTGGCATCTCACTCTCTTTGAATCTTCTTTATCATGCTAAGAGGAGCAGGAAAAAGCAAAAAATTTCAGAATTGCACCTTGCAATGCGGAGAAATTACTGTTTGTGCATTTACAATATTCATTGATTTTTGCCATTGAAAAACATCATGTTATTCATATACCAGAAATGATTGAAGCTACTGACTGAATGAAAGGAGCTGGCATCTCACTCTCTTTGAATCTTCTTTATCATGCTAAGAGGAGCAGGAAAAAGCAAAAAATTTCAGAATTGCACCTTGCAATGCGGAGAAATTACTGTTTGTGCATTTACAATATTCATTGATTTTTGCCATTGAAAAACGTCCAGAAATGATTGAAGCTACTGACTGAATGAAAGGAGCTGGCATCTCACTCTCTTTGAATCTTCTTTATCATGCTAAGAGGAGCAGGAAAAAGCAAAAAATTTCAGAATTGCACCTTGCAATGCGGAGAAATTACTGTTTGTGCATTTACAATATTCATTGATTTTTGCCATTGAAAAACGTCCAGAAATGATTGAAGCTACTGACTGAATGAAAGGAGCTGGCATCTCACTCTCTTTGAATCTTCTTTATCATGCTAAGAGGAGCAGGAAAAAGCTAAAAATTTCAGAATTGCACCTTGCAATGCGGAGAAATTACTGTTTGTGCATTTACAATATTCATTGATTTTTGCCATTGAAAAACATCATGTTATTCATATACCAGAAATGATTGAAGCTACTCACTGAATGAAAGGAGCTGGCATCTCGCTCTCTTTGAATCTTCTTTATCATGCTAAGAGGAGCAGGAAAAAGCAAAAAATTTCAGAATTGCACCTTGCAATGCGGAGAAATTACTGTTTGTGCATTTACAATATTCATTGATTTTTGCCATTGAAAAACGTCCAGAAATGATTGAAGCTACTGACTGAATGAAAGGAGCTGGCATCTCACTCTCTTTGAATCTTCTTTATCATGCTAAGAGGAGCAGGAAAAAGCAAAAAATTTCAGAATTGCACCTTGCAATGTGGAGAAATTACTGTTTGTGCATTTACAATATTCATTGATTTTTGCCATTGAAAAACATCATGTTATTCATATACCAGAAATGATTGAAGCTACTGACTGAATGAAAGGAGCTGGCATCTCACTCTCTTTGAATCTTCTTTATCATGCTAAGAGGAGCAGGAAAAAGCAAAAAATTTCAGAATTGCACCTTGCAATGCGGAGAAATTACTGTTTGTGCATTTACAATATTCATTGATTTTTGCCATTGAAAAACGTCCAGAAATGATTGAAGCTACTGACTGAATGAAAGGAGCTGGCATCTCACTCTCTTTGAATCTTCTTTATCATGCTAAGAGGAGCAGGAAAAAGCAAAAAATTTCAGAATTGCACCTTGCAATGCGGAGAAATTACTGTTTGTGCATTTACAATATTCATTGATTTTTGCCATTGAAAAACGTCCAGAAATGATTGAAGCTACTGACTGAATGAAAGGAGCTGGCATCTCACTCTCTTTGAATCTTCTTTATCATGCTAAGAGGAGCAGGAAAAAGCAAAAAATTTCAGAATTGCACCTTGCAATGCGGAGAAATTACTGTTTGTGCATTTACAATATTCATTGATTTTTGCCATTGAAAAACGTCCAGAAATGATTGAAGCTACTGACTGAATGAATGGAGCTGGCATCTCACTCTCTTTGAATCTTCTTTATCATGCTAAGAGGAGCAGGAAAAAGCAAAAAATTTCAGAATTGCACCTTGCAATGCGGAGAAATTACTGTTTGTGCATTTACAATATTCATTGATTTTTGGTATTGAAAAACGTCCAGAAATGATTGAAGCTACTGACTGAATGAAAGGAGCTGGCATCTCACTCTCTTTGAATCTTCTTTATCATGCTAAGAGGAGCAGGAAAAAGCAAAAAATTTCAGAATTGCAACTTGCAATGCGGAGAAATTACTGTTTGTGCATTTACAATATTCATTGATTTTTGCCATTGAAAAACATCATGTTATTCATATACCAGAAATGATTGAAGCTACTGACTGAATGAAAGGAGCTGGCATCTCACTCTCTTTGAATCTTCTTTATCATGCTAAGAGGAGCAGGAAAAAGCAAAAAATTTCAGAATTGCACCTTGCAATGCGGAGAAATTACTGTTTGTGCATTTACAATATTCATTGATTTTTGCCATTGAAAAACGTCCAGAAATGATTGAAGCTACTGACTGAATGAAAGGAGCTGGCATCTCACTCTCTTTGAATCTTCTTTATCATGCTAAGAGGAGCAGGAAAAAGCAAAAAATTTCAGAATTGCACCTTGCAATGCGGAGAAATTACTGTTTGTGCTTTTACAATATTCATTGATTTTTGCCATTGAAAAACATCATGTTATTCATATACCAGAAATGTTTGAAGCTACTGACTGAATGAAAGGAGCTGGCATCTCACTCTCTTTGAATCTTCTTTATCATGCTAAGAGGAGCAGGAAAAAGCAAAAAATTTCAGAATTGCACCTTGCAATGCGGAGAAATTACTGTTTGTGCATTTACAATATTCATTGATTTTTGCCATTGAAAAACGTCCAGAAATGATTGAAGCTACTGACTGAATGAAAGGAGCTGGCATCTCACTCTCTTTGAATCTTCTTTATCATGCTAAGAGGAGCAGGAAAAAGCAAAAAATTTCAGAATTGCACCTTGCAATGCGGAGAAATTACTGTTTGTGCATTTACAATATTCATTGATTTTTGCCATTGAAAAACGTCCAGAAATGATTGAAGCTACTGACTGAATGAAAGGAGCTGGCATCTCACTCTCTTTGAATCTTCTTTATCATGCTAAGAGGAGCAGGAAAAAGCAAAAAATTTCAGAATTGCACCTTGCAATGCGGAGAAATTACTGTTTGTGCTTTTACAATATTCATTGATTTTTGCCATTGAAAAACATCATGTTATTCATATACCAGAAATGTTTGAAGCTACTGACTGAATGAAAGGAGCTGGCATCTCACTATCTTTGAATCTTCTTTATCATGCTAAGAGGAGCAGGAAAAAGCAAAAAATTTCAGAATTGCACCTTGCAATGCGGAGAAATTACTGTTTGTGCATTTACAATATTCATTGATTTTTGCCATTGAAAAACGTCCAGAAATGATTGAAGCTACTGACTGAATGAAAGGAGCTGGCATCTCACTCTCTTTGAATCTTCTTTATCATGCTAAGAGGAGCAGGAAAAAGCAAAAAATTTCAGAATTGCACCTTGCAATGCGGAGAAATTACTGTTTGTGCATTTACAATATTCATTGATTTTTGCCATTGAAAAACGTCCAGAAATGATTGAAGCTACTGACTGAATGAAAGGAGCTGGCATCTCACTCTCTTTGAATCTTCTTTATCATGCTAAGAGGAGCAGGAAAAAGCAAAAAATTTCAGAATTGCAACTTGCAATGCGGAGAAATTACTGTTTGTGCATTTACAATATTCATTGATTTTTGCCATTGAAAAACATCATGTTATTCATATACCAGAAATGATTGAAGCTACTGACTGAATGAAAGGAGCTGGCATCTCACTCTCTTTGAATCTTCTTTATCATGCTAAGAGGAGCAGGAAAAAGCAAAAAATTTCAGAATTGCACCTTGCAATGCGGAGAAATTACTGCTTGTGCATTTACAATATTCATTGATTTTTGCCATTGAAAAACGTCCAGAAATGATTGAAGCTACTGACTGAATGAAAGGAGCTGGCATCTCACTCTCTTTGAATCTTCTTTATCATGCTAAGAGGAGCAGGAAAAAGCAAAAAATTTCAGAATTGCACCTTGCAATGCGGAGAAATTACTGTTTGTGCTTTTACAATATTCATTGATTTTTGCCATTGAAAAACATCATGTTATTCATATACCAGAAATGTTTGAAGCTACTGACTGAATGAAAGGAGCTGGCATCTCACTCTCTTTGAATCTTCTTTATCATGCTAAGAGGAGCAGGAAAAAGCAAAAAATTTCAGAATTGCACCTTGCAATGCGGAGAAATTACTGTTTGTGCATTTACAATATTCATTGATTTTTGCCATTGAAAAACGTCCAGAAATGATTGAAGCTACTGACTGAATGAAAGGAGCTGGCATCTCACTCTCTTTGAATCTTCTTTATCATGCTAAGAGGAGAAGGAAAAAGCAAAAAATTTCAGAATTGCACCTTGCAATGCGGAGAAATTCCTCTTTGTGCATTTACAATATTCATTGATTTTTGCCATTGAAAAACGTCCAGAAATGATTGAAGCTACTGACTGAATGAAAGGAGCTGGCATCTCACTCTCTTTGAATCTTCTTTATCATGCTAAGAGGAGCAGGAAAAAGCAAAAAATTTCAGAATTGCACCTTGCAATGCGGAGAAATTACTGTTTGTGCATTTACAATATTCATTGATTTTTGCCATTGAAAAACATCATGTTATTCATATACCAGAAATGATTGAAGCTACTGACTGAATGAAAGGAGCTGGCATCTTACTCTCTTTGAATCTTCTTTGTCATGCTAAGAGGAGCAGGAAAAAGCAAAAAATTTCAGAATTGCACCTTGCAATGCGGAGAAATTACTGTTTGTGCATTTACAATATTCATTGATTTTTGCCATTGAAAAACGTCCAGAAATGATTGAAGCTACTGACTGAATGAAAGGAGCTGGCATCTCACTCTCTTTGAATCTTCTTTATCATGCTAAGAGGAGCAGGAAAAAGCAAAAAATTTCAGAATTGCACCTTGCAATGCGGAGAAATTACTGTTTGTGCATTTACAATATTCATTGATTTTTGCCATTGAAAAACGTCCAGAAATGATTGAAGCTACTGACTGAATGAAAGGAGCTGGCATCTCACTCTCTTTGAATCTTCTTTATCATGCTAAGAGGAGCAGGAAAAAGCAAAAAATTTCAGAATTGCACCTTGCAATGCGGAGAAATTACTGTTTGTGCATTTACAATATTCATTGATTTTTGCCATTGAAAAACATCATGTTATTCATATACCAGAAATGTTTGAAGCTACTGACTGAATGAAAGGAGCTGGCATCTTACTCTCTTTGAATCTTCTTTATCATGCTAAGAGGAGCAGGAAAAAGCAAAAAATTTCAGAATTGCACCTTGCAATGCGGAGAAATTACTGCTTGTGCATTTACAATATTCATTGATTTTTGCCATTGAAAATCGTCCAGAAATGATTGAAGCTACTGACTGAATGAAAGGAGCTGGCATCTCACTCTCTTTGAATCTTCTTTATCATGCTAAGAGGAGCAGGAAAAAGCAAAAAATTTCAGAATTGCACCTTGCAATGCGGAGAAATTACTCTTTGTGCATTTACAATATTCATTGATTTTTGCCATTGAAAAACATCATGTTATTCATATACCAGAAATGTTTGAAGCTACTGACTGAATGAAAGGAGCTGGCATCTCACTCTCTTTGAATCTTCTTTATCATGCTAAGAGGAGCAGGAAAAAGCAAAAAATTTCAGAATTGCACCTTGCAATGCGGAGAAATTACTGTTTGTGCATTTACAATATTCATTGATTTTTGCCATTGAAAAACATCATGTTATTCATATACCAGAAATGTTTGAAGCTACTGACTGAATGAAAGGAGCTGGCATCTCACTCTCTTTGAATCTTCTTTATCATGCTAAGAGGAGCAGGAAAAAGCAAAAAATTTCAGAATTGCACCTTGCAATGTGGAGAAATTACTGTTTGTGCATTTACAATATTCATTGATTTTTACCATTGAAAAACGTCCAGAAATGATTGAAGCTACTGACTGAATGAAAGTAGCTGGCATCTCACTCTCTTTGAATCTTCTTTATCATGCTAAGAGGAGCAGGAAAAAGCAAAAAATTTCAGACTTGCACCTTGCAATGCGGAGAAATTACTGTTTGTGCATTTACAATATTCATTGATTTTTGCCATTGAAAAACATCATGTTATTCATATACCAGAAATGTTTGAAGCTACTGACTGAATGAAAGGAGCTGGCATCTCACTCTCTTTGAATCTTCTTTATCATGCTAAGAGGAGCAGGAAAAAGCAAAAAATTTCAGAATTGCACCTTGCAATGCGGAGAAATTACTGTTTGTGCATTTACAATATTCATTGATTTTTGCCATTGAAAAACGTCCAGAAATGATTGAAGCTACTGACTGAATGAAAGGAGCTGGCATCTCACTCTCTTTGAATCTTCTTTATCATGCTAAGAGGAGCAGGAAAAAACAAAAAATTTCAGAATTGCACCTTGCAATGCGGAGAAATTACTGTTTGTGCATTTACAATATTCATTGATTTTTGCCATTGAAAAACGTCCAGAAATGATTGAAGCTACTGACTGAATGAAAGGAGCTGGCATCTCACTCTCTTTGAATCTTCTTTATCATGCTAAGAGGAGCAGGAAAAATCAAAAAATTTCAGAATTGCACCTTGCAATGCGGAGAAATTACTGTTTGTGCATTTACAATATTCAATGATTTTTGCCATTGAAAAACATGTTATTCATATACCAGAAATGTTTGAAGCTACTGACTGAATGAAAGGAGCTGGCACCTCACTCTCTTTGAATCTTCTTTATCATGCTAAGAGGAGCGGGAAAAAGCAAAAAATTTCAGAATTGCACCTTGCAATGCGGAGAAATTACTGTTTGTGCATTTACAATATTCATTGATTTTTGCCATTGAAAAACATCCAGAAATGATTGAAGGTACTGACTGAATGAAAGGAGCTGGCATCTCACTCTCTTTGAATCTTCTTTATCATGCTAAGAGGAGCAGGAAAAAGCTAAAAATTTCAGAATTGCACCTTGCAATGCGGAGAAATTACTGTTTGTGCATTTACAATATTCATTGATTTTTGCCATTGAAAAACATCATGTTATTCATATACCAGAAATGATTGAAGCTACTGACTGAATGAAAGGAGCTGGCATCTCGCTCTCTTTGAATCTTCTTTATCATGCTAAGAGGAGCAGGAAAAAGCAAAAAATTTCAGAATTGCACCTTGCAATGCGGAGAAATTACTGTTTGTGCATTTACAATATTCATTGATTTTTGCCATTGAAAAACGTCCAGAAATGATTGAAGCTACTGACTGAATGAAAGGAGCTGGCATCTCACTCTCTTTGAATCTTCTTTATCATGCTAAGAGGAGCAGGAAAAAGCAAAAAATTTCAGAATTGCACCTTGCAATGTGGAGAAATTACTGTTTGTGCATTTACAATATTCATTGATTTTTGCCATTGAAAAACATCATGTTATTCATATACCAGAAATGATTGAAGCTACTGACTGAATGAAAGGAGCTGGCATCTCACTCTCTTTGAATCTTCTTTATCATGCTAAGAGGAGCAGGAAAAAGCAAAAAATTTCAGAATTGCACCTTGCAATGCGGAGAAATTACTGTTTGTGCATTTACAATATTCATTGATTTTTGCCATTGAAAAACGTCCAGAAATGATTGAAGCTACTGACTGAATGAAAGGAGCTGGCATCTCACTCTCTTTGAATCTTCTTTATCATGCTAAGAGGAGCAGGAAAAAGCAAAAAATTTCAGAATTGCACCTTGCACTGCGGAGAAATTACTGTTTGTGCTTTTACAATATTCATTGATTTTTGCCATTGAAAAACATCATGTTATTCATATACCAGAAATGTTTGAAGCTACTGACTGAATGAAAGGAGCTGGCATCTCACTCTCTTTGAATCTTCTTTATCATGCTAAGAGGAGCAGGAAAAAGCAAAAAATTTCAGAATTGCACCTTGCAATGCGGAGAAATTACTGTTTGTGCATTTACAATATTCATTGATTTTTGCCATTGAAAAACGTCCAGAAATGATTGAAGCTACTGACTGAATGAATGGAGCTGGCATCTCAATCTCTTTGAATCTTCTTTATCATGCTAAGAGGAGCAGGAAAAAGCAAAAAATTTCAGAATTGCACCTTGCAATGCGGAGAAATTACTGTTTGTGCATTTACAATATTCATTGATTTTTGGTATTGAAAAACGTCCAGAAATGATTGAAGCTACTGACTGAATGAAAGGAGGTGGCATCTCACTCTCTTTGAATCTTCTTTATCATGCTAAGAGGAGCAGGAAAAAGCAAAAAATTTCAGAATTGCAACTTGCAATGCGGAGAAATTACTGTTTGTGCATTTACAATATTCATTGATTTTTGCCATTGAAAAACATCATGTTATTCATATACCAGAAATGATTGAAGCTACTGACTGAATGAAAGGAGCTGGCATCTCACTCTCTTTGAATCTTCTTTATCATGCTAAGAGGAGCAGGAAAAAGCAAAAAATTTCAGAATTGCACCTTGCAATGCGGAGAAATTACTGTTTGTGCATTTACAATATTCATTGATTTTTGCCATTGAAAAACGTCCAGAAATGATTGAAGCTACTGACTGAATGAAAGGAGCTGGCATCTCACTCTCTTTGAATCTTCTTTATCATGCTAAGAGGAGCAGGAAAAAGCAAAAAATTTCAGAATTGCACCTTGCAATGCGGAGAAATTACTGTTTGTGCTTTTACAATATTCATTGATTTTTGCCATTGAAAAACATCATGTTATTCATATACCAGAAATGTTTGAAGCTACTGACTGAATGAAAGGAGCTGGCATCTCACTCTCTTTGAATCTTCTTTATCATGCTAAGAGGAGCAGGAAAAAGCAAAAAATTTCAGAATTGCACCTTGCAATGCGGAGAAATTACTGTTTGTGCATTTACAATATTCATTGATTTTTGCCATTGAAAAACGTCCAGAAATGATTGAAGCTACTGACTGAATGAAAGGAGCTGGCATCTCACTCTCTTTGAATCTTCTTTATCATGCTAAGAGGAGCAGGAAAAAGCAAAAAATTTCAGAATTGCACCTTGCAATGCGGAGAAATTACTGTTTGTGCATTTACAATATTCATTGATTTTTGCCATTGAAAAACGTCCAGAAATGATTGAAGCTACTGACTGAATGAAAGGAGCTGGCATCTCACTCTCTTTGAATCTTCTTTATCATGCTAAGAGGAGCAGGAAAAAGCAAAAAATTTCAGAATTGCACCTTGCAATGCGGAGAAATTACTGTTTGTGCTTTTACAATATTCATTGATTTTTGCCATTGAAAAACATCATGTTATTCATATACCAGAAATGTTTGAAGCTACTGACTGAATGAAAGGAGCTGGCATCTCACTCTCTTTGAATCTTCTTTATCATGCTAAGAGGAGCAGGAAAAAGCAAAAAATTTCAGAATTGCACCTTGCAATGCGGAGAAATTACTGTTTGTGCATTTACAATATTCATTGATTTTTGCCATTGAAAAACGTCCAGAAATGATTGAAGCTACTGACTGAATGAAAGGAGCTGGCATCTCACTCTCTTTGAATCTTCTTTATCATGCTAAGAGGAGCAGGAAAAAGCAAAAAATTTCAGAATTGCACCTTGCAATGCGGAGAAATTACTGTTTGTGCATTTACAATATTCATTGATTTTTGCCATTGAAAAACGTCCAGAAATGATTGAAGCTACTGACTGAATGAAAGGAGCTGGCATCTCACTCTCTTTGAATCTTCTTTATCATGCTAAGAGGAGCAGGAAAAAGCAAAAAATTTCAGAATTGCACCTTGCAATGCGGAGAAATTACTGTTTGTGCTTTTACAATATTCATTGATTTTTGCCATTGAAAAACATCATGTTATTCATATACCAGAAATGTTTGAAGCTACTGACTGAATGAAAGGAGCTGGCATCTCACTCTCTTTGAATCTTCTTTATCATGCTAAGAGGAGCAGGAAAAAGCAAAAAATTTCAGAATTGCACCTTGCAATGCGGAGAAATTACTGTTTGTGCATTTACAATATTCATTGATTTTTGCCATTGAAAAACGTCCAGAAATGATAGAAGCTACTGACTGAATGAATGGAGCTGGCATCTCACTCTCTTTGAATCTTCTTTATCATGCTAAGAGGAGCAGGAAAAAGCAAAAAATTTCAGAATTGCACCTTGCAATGCGGAGAAATTACTGTTTGTGCATTTACAATATTCATTGATTTTTGGTATTGAAAAACGTCCAGAAATGATTGAAGCTACTGACTGAATGAAAGGAGCTGGCATCTCACTCTCTTTGAATCTTCTTTATCATGCTAAGAGGAGCAGGAAAAAGCAAAAAATTTCAGAATTGCAACTTGCAATGCGGAGAAATTACTGTTTGTGCATTTACAATATTCATTGATTTTTGCCATTGAAAAACATCATGTTATTCATATACCAGAAATGATTGAAGCTACTGACTGAATGAAAGGAGCTGGCATCTCACTCTCTTTGAATCTTCTTTATCATGCTAAGAGGAGCAGGAAAAAGCAAAAAATTTCAGAATTGCACCTTGCAATGCGGAGAAATTACTGTTTGTGCATTTACAATATTCATTGATTTTTGCCATTGAAAAACGTCCAGAAATGATTGAAGCTACTGACTGAATGAAAGGAGCTGGCATCTCACTCTCTTTGAATCTTCTTTATCATGCTAAGAGGAGCAGGAAAAAGCAAAAAATTTCAGAATTGCACCTTGCAATGCGGAGAAATTACTGTTTGTGCTTTTACAATATTCATTGATTTTTGCCATTGAAAAACATCATGTTATTCATATACCAGAAATGTTTGAAGCTACTGACTGAATGAAAGGAGCTGGCATCTCACTCTCTTTGAATCTTCTTTATCATGCTAAGAGGAGCAGGAAAAAGCAAAAAATTTCAGAATTGCACCTTGCAATGCGGAGAAATTACTGTTTGTGCATTTACAATATTCATTGATTTTTGCCATTGAAAAACGTCCAGAAATGATTGAAGCTACTGACTGAATGAAAGGAGCTGGCATCTCACTCTCTTTGAATCTTCTTTATCATGCTAAGAGGAGCAGGAAAAAGCAAAAAATTTCAGAATTGCACCTTGCAATGCGGAGAAATTACTGTTTGTGCATTTACAATATTCATTGATTTTTGCCATTGAAAAACGTCCAGAAATGATTGAAGCTACTGACTGAATGAAAGGAGCTGGCATCTCACTCTCTTTGAATCTTCTTTATCATGCTAAGAGGAGCAGGAAAAAGCAAAAAATTTCAGAATTGCACCTTGCAATGCGGAGAAATTACTGTTTGTGCTTTTACAATATTCATTGATTTTTGCCATTGAAAAACATCATGTTATTCATATACCAGAAATGTTTGAAGCTACTGACTGAATGAAAGGAGCTGGCATCTCACTCTCTTTGAATCTTCTTTATCATGCTAAGAGGAGCAGGAAAAAGCAAAAAATTTCAGAATTGCACCTTGCAATGCGGAGAAATTACTGTTTGTGCATTTACAATATTCATTGATTTTTGCCATTGAAAAACGTCCAGAAATGATTGAAGCTACTGACTGAATGAAAGGAGCTGGCATCTCACTCTCTTTGAATCTTCTTTATCATGCTAAGAGGAGCAGGAAAAAGCAAAAAATTTCAGAATTGCACCTTGCAATGCGGAGAAATTACTGTTTGTGCATTTACAATATTCATTGATTTTTGCCATTGAAAAACGTCCAGAAATGATTGAAGCTACTGACTGAATGAAAGGAGCTGGCATCTCACTCTCTTTGAATCTTCTTTATCATGCTAAGAGGAGCAGGAAAAAGCAAAAAATTTCAGAATTGCAACTTGCAATGCGGAGAAATTACTGTTTGTGCATTTACAATATTCATTGATTTTTGCCATTGAAAAACATCATGTTATTCATATACCAGAAATGATTGAAGCTACTGACTGAATGAAAGGAGCTGGCATCTCACTCTCTTTGAATCTTCTTTATCATGCTAAGAGGAGCAGGAAAAAGCAAAAAATTTCAGAATTGCACCTTGCAATGCGGAGAAATTACTGTTTGTGCATTTACAATATTCATTGATTTTTGCCATTGAAAAACGTCCAGAAATGATTGAAGCTACTGACTGAATGAAAGGAGCTGGCATCTCACTCTCTTTGAATCTTCTTTATCATGCTAAGAGGAGCAGGAAAAAGCAAAAAATTTCAGAATTGCACCTTGCAATGCGGAGAAATTACTGTTTGTGCTTTTACAATATTCATTGATTTTTGCCATTGAAAAACATCATGTTATTCATATACCAGAAATGTTTGAAGCTACTGACTGAATGAAAGGAGCTGGCATCTCACTCTCTTTGAATCTTCTTTATCATGCTAAGAGGAGCAGGAAAAAGCAAAAAATTTCAGAATTGCACCTTGCAATGCGGAGAAATTACTGTTTGTGCATTTACAATATTCATTGATTTTTGCCATTGAAAAACGTCCAGAAATGATTGAAGCTACTGACTGAATGAAAGGAGCTGGCATCTCACTCTCTTTGAATCTTCTTTATCATGCTAAGAGGAGAAGGAAAAAGCAAAAAATTTCAGAATTGCACCTTGCAATGCGGAGAAATTTCTCTTTGTGCATTTACAATATTCATTGATTTTTGCCATTGAAAAACGTCCAGAAATGATTTAAGCTACTGACTGAATGAAAGGAGCTGGCATCTCACTCTCTTTGAATCTTCTTTATCATGCTAAGAGGAGCAGGAAAAAGCAAAAAATTTCAGAATTGCACCTTGCAATGCGGAGAAATTACTGTTTGTGCATTTACAATATTCATTGATTTTTGCCATTGAAAATCGTCCAGAAATGATTGAAGCTACTGACTGAATGAAAGGAGCTGGCATCTCACTCTCTTTGAATCTTCTTTATCATGCTAAGAGGAGCAGGAAAAAGCAAAAAATTTCAGAATTGCACCTTGCAATGCGGAGAAATTACTCTTTGTGCATTTACAATATTCATTGATTTTTGCCATTGAAAAACATCATGTTATTCATATACCAGAAATGTTTGAAGCTACTGACTGAATGAAAGGAGCTGGCATCTCACTCTCTTTGAATCTTCTTTATCATGCTAAGAGGAGCAGGAAAAAGCAAAAAATTTCAGAATTGCACCTTGCAATGCGGAGAAATTACTGTTTGTGCATTTACAATATTCATTGATTTTTGCCATTGAAAAACATCATGTTATTCATATACCAGAAATGTTTGAAGCTACTGACTGAATGAAAGGAGCTGGCATCTCACTCTCTTTGAATCTTCTTTATCATGCTAAGAGGAGCAGGAAAAAGCAAAAAATTTCAGAATTGCACCTTGCAATGTGGAGAAATTACTGTTTGTGCATTTACAATATTCATTGATTTTTACCATTGAAAAACGTCCAGAAATGATTGAAGCTACTGACTGAATGAAAGTAGCTGGCATCTCACTCTCTTTGAATCTTCTTTATCATGCTAAGAGGAGCAGGAAAAAGCAAAAAATTTCAGACTTGCACCTTGCAATGCGGAGAAATTACTGTTTGTGCATTTACAATATTCATTGATTTTTGCCATTGAAAAACATCATGTTATTCATATACCAGAAATGTTTGAAGCTACTGACTGAATGAAAGGAGCTGGCATCTCACTCTCTTTGAATCTTCTTTATCATGCTAAGAGGAGCAGGAAAAAGCAAAAAATTTCAGAATTGCACCTTGCAATGCGGAGAAATTACTGTTTGTGCATTTACAATATTCATTGATTTTTGCCATTGAAAAACGTCCAGAAATGATTGAAGCTACTGACTGAATGAAAGGAGCTGGCATCTCACTCTCTTTGAATCTTCTTTATCATGCTAAGAGGAGCAGGAAAAAACAAAAAATTTCAGAATTGCACCTTGCAATGCGGAGAAATTACTGTTTGTGCATTTACAATATTCATTGATTTTTGCCATTGAAAAACATCCAGAAATGATTGAAGCTACTGACTGAATGAAAGGAGCTGGCATCTCACTCTCTTTGAATCTTCTTTATCATGCTAAGAGGAGCAGGAAAAATCAAAAAATTTCAGAATTGCACCTTGCAATGCGGAGAAATTACTGTTTGTGCATTTACAATATTCAATGATTTTTGCCATTGAAAAACATGTTATTCATATACCAGAAATGTTTGAAGCTACTGACTGAATGAAAGGAGCTGGCACCTCACTCTCTTTGAATCTTCTTTATCATGCTAAGAGGAGCGGGAAAAAGCAAAAAATTTCAGAATTGCACCTTGCAATGCGGAGAAATTACTGTTTGTGCATTTACAATATTCATTGATTTTTGCCATTGAAAAACATCCAGAAATGATTGAAGGTACTGACTGAATGAAAGGAGCTGGCATCTCACTCTCTTTGAATCTTCTTTATCATGCTAAGAGGAGCAGGAAAAAGCTAAAAATTTCAGAATTGCACCTTGCAATGCGGAGAAATTACTGTTTGTGCATTTACAATATTCATTGATTTTTGCCATTGAAAAACATCATGTTATTCATATACCAGAAATGATTGAAGCTACTGACTGAATGAAAGGAGCTGGCATCTCGCTCTCTTTGAATCTTCTTTATCATGCTAAGAGGAGCAGGAAAAAGCAAAAAATTTCAGAATTGCACCTTGCAATGCGGAGAAATTACTGTTTGTGCATTTACAATATTCATTGATTTTTGCCATTGAAAAACGTCCAGAAATGATTGAAGCTACTGACTGAATGAAAGGAGCTGGCATCTCACTCTCTTTGAATCTTCTTTATCATGCTAAGAGGAGCAGGAAAAAGCAAAAAATTTCAGAATTGCACCTTGCAATGTGGAGAAATTACTGTTTGTGCATTTACAATATTCATTGATTTTTGCCATTGAAAAACATCATGTTATTCATATACCAGAAATGATTGAAGCTACTGACTGAATGAAAGGAGCTGGCATCTCACTCTCTTTGAATCTTCTTTATCATGCTAAGAGGAGCAGGAAAAAGCAAAAAATTTCAGAATTGCACCTTGCAATGCGGAGAAATTACTGTTTGTGCATTTACAATATTCATTGATTTTTGCCATTGAAAAACGTCCAGAAATGATTGAAGCTACTGACTGAATGAAAGGAGCTGGCATCTCACTCTCTTTGAATCTTCTTTATCATGCTAAGAGGAGCAGGAAAAAGCAAAAAATTTCAGAATTGCACCTTGCAATGCGGAGAAATTACTGTTTGTGCTTTTACAATATTCATTGATTTTTGCCATTGAAAAACATCATGTTATTCATATACCAGAAATGTTTGAAGCTACTGACTGAATGAAAGGAGCTGGCATCTCACTCTCTTTGAATCTTCTTTATCATGCTAAGAGGAGCAGGAAAAAGCAAAAAATTTCAGAATTGCACCTTGCAATGCGGAGAAATTACTGTTTGTGCATTTACAATATTCATTGATTTTTGCCATTGAAAAACGTCCAGAAATGATTGAAGCTACTGACTGAATGAATGGAGCTGGCATCTCACTCTCTTTGAATCTTCTTTATCATGCTAAGAGGAGCAGGAAAAAGCAAAAAATTTCAGAATTGCACCTTGCAATGCGGAGAAATTACTGTTTGTGCATTTACAATATTCATTGATTTTTGGTATTGAAAAACGTCCAGAAATGATTGAAGCTACTGACTGAATGAAAGGAGCTGGCATCTCACTCTCTTTGAATCTTCTTTATCATGCTAAGAGGAGCAGGAAAAAGCAAAAAATTTCAGAATTGCAACTTGCAATGCGGAGAAATTACTGTTTGTGCATTTACAATATTCATTGATTTTTGCCATTGAAAAACATCATGTTATTCATATACCAGAAATGATTGAAGCTACTGACTGAATGAAAGGAGCTGGCATCTCACTCTCTTTGAATCTTCTTTATCATGCTAAGAGGAGCAGGAAAAAGCAAAAAATTTCAGAATTGCACCTTGCAATGCGGAGAAATTACTGTTTGTGCATTTACAATATTCATTGATTTTTGCCATTGAAAAACGTCCAGAAATGATTGAAGCTACTGACTGAATGAAAGGAGCTGGCATCTCACTCTCTTTGAATCTTCTTTATCATGCTAAGAGGAGCAGGAAAAAGCAAAAAATTTCAGAATTGCACCTTGCAATGCGGAGAAATTACTGTTTGTGCTTTTACAATATTCATTGATTTTTGCCATTGAAAAACATCATGTTATTCATATACCAGAAATGTTTGAAGCTACTGACTGAATGAAAGGAGCTGGCATCTCACTCTCTTTGAATCTTCTTTATCATGCTAAGAGGAGCAGGAAAAAGCAAAAAATTTCAGAATTGCACCTTGCAATGCGGAGAAATTACTGTTTGTGCATTTACAATATTCATTGATTTTTGCCATTGAAAAACGTCCAGAAATGATTGAAGCTACTGACTGAATGAAAGGAGCTGGCATCTCACTCTCTTTGAATCTTCTTTATCATGCTAAGAGGAGCAGGAAAAAGCAAAAAATTTCAGAATTGCACCTTGCAATGCGGAGAAATTACTGTTTGTGCATTTACAATATTCATTGATTTTTGCCATTGAAAAACGTCCAGAAATGATTGAAGCTACTGACTGAATGAAAGGAGCTGGCATCTCACTCTCTTTGAATCTTCTTTATCATGCTAAGAGGAGCAGGAAAAAGCAAAAAATTTCAGAATTGCACCTTGCAATGCGGAGAAATTACTGTTTGTGCTTTTACAATATTCATTGATTTTTGCCATTGAAAAACATCATGTTATTCATATACCAGAAATGTTTGAAGCTACTGACTGAATGAAAGGAGCTGGCATCTCACTCTCTTTGAATCTTCTTTATCATGCTAAGAGGAGCAGGAAAAAGCAAAAAATTTCAGAATTGCACCTTGCAATGCGGAGAAATTACTGTTTGTGCATTTACAATATTCATTGATTTTTGCCATTGAAAAACGTCCAGAAATGATTGAAGCTACTGACTGAATGAAAGGAGCTGGCATCTCACTCTCTTTGAATCTTCTTTATCATGCTAAGAGGAGCAGGAAAAAGCAAAAAATTTCAGAATTGCACCTTGCAATGCGGAGAAATTACTGTTTGTGCATTTACAATATTCATTGATTTTTGCCATTGAAAAACGTCCAGAAATGATTGAAGCTACTGACTGAATGAAAGGAGCTGGCATCTCACTCTCTTTGAATCTTCTTTATCATGCTAAGAGGAGCAGGAAAAAGCAAAAAATTTCAGAATTGCACCTTGCAATGTGGAGAAATTACTGTTTGTGCATTTACAATATTCATTGATTTTTGCCATTGAAAAACATCATGTTATTCATATACCAGAAATGATTGAAGCTACTGACTGAATGAAAGGAGCTGGCATCTCACTCTCTTTGAATCTTCTTTATCATGCTAAGAGGAGCAGGAAAAAGCAAAAAATTTCAGAATTGCACCTTGCAATGCGGAGAAATTACTGTTTGTGCATTTACAATATTCATTGATTTTTGCCATTGAAAAACGTCCAGAAATGATTGAAGCTACTGACTGAATGAAAGGAGCTGGCATCTCACTCTCTTTGAATCTTCTTTATCATGCTAAGAGGAGCAGGAAAAAGCAAAAAATTTCAGAATTGCACCTTGCAATGCGGAGAAATTACTGTTTGTGCTTTTACAATATTCATTGATTTTTGCCATTGAAAAACATCATGTTATTCATATACCAGAAATGTTTGAAGCTACTGACTGAATGAAAGGAGCTGGCATCTCACTCTCTTTGAATCTTCTTTATCATGCTAAGAGGAGCAGGAAAAAGCAAAAAATTTCAGAATTGCACCTTGCAATGCGGAGAAATTACTGTTTGTGCATTTACAATATTCATTGATTTTTGCCATTGAAAAACGTCCAGAAATGATTGAAGCTACTGACTGAATGAATGGAGCTGGCATCTCACTCTCTTTGAATCTTCTTTATCATGCTAAGAGGAGCAGGAAAAAGCAAAAAATTTCAGAATTGCACCTTGCAATGCGGAGAAATTACTGTTTGTGCATTTACAATATTCATTGATTTTTGGTATTGAAAAACGTCCAGAAATGATTGAAGCTACTGACTGAATGAAAGGAGCTGGCATCTCACTCTCTTTGAATCTTCTTTATCATGCTAAGAGGAGCAGGAAAAAGCAAAAAATTTCAGAATTGCAACTTGCAATGCGGAGAAATTACTGTTTGTGCATTTACAATATTCATTGATTTTTGCCATTGAAAAACATCATGTTATTCATATACCAGAAATGATTGAAGCTACTGACTGAATGAAAGGAGCTGGCATCTCACTCTCTTTGAATCTTCTTTATCATGCTAAGAGGAGCAGGAAAAAGCAAAAAATTTCAGAATTGCACCTTGCAATGCGGAGAAATTACTGTTTGTGCATTTACAATATTCATTGATTTTTGCCATTGAAAAACGTCCAGAAATGATTGAAGCTACTGACTGAATGAAAGGAGCTGGCATCTCACTCTCTTTGAATCTTCTTTATCATGCTAAGAGGAGCAGGAAAAATCAAAAAATTTCAGAATTGCACCTTGCAATGCGGAGAAATTACTGTTTGTGCATTTACAATATTCAATGATTTTTGCCATTGAAAAACATGTTATTCATATACCAGAAATGTTTGAAGCTACTGACTGAATGAAAGGAGCTGGCACCTCACTCTCTTTGAATCTTCTTTATCATGCTAAGAGGAGCGGGAAAAAGCAAAAAATTTCAGAATTGCACCTTGCAATGCGGAGAAATTACTGTTTGTGCATTTACAATATTCATTGATTTTTGCCATTGAAAAACATCCAGAAATGATTGAAGGTACTGACTGAATGAAAGGAGCTGGCATCTCACTCTCTTTGAATCTTCTTTATCATGCTAAGAGGAGCAGGAAAAAGCTAAAAATTTCAGAATTGCACCTTGCAATGCGGAGAAATTACTGTTTGTGCATTTACAATATTCATTGATTTTTGCCATTGAAAAACATCATGTTATTCATATACCAGAAATGATTGAAGCTACTGACTGAATGAAAGGAGCTGGCATCTCGCTCTCTTTGAATCTTCTTTATCATGCTAAGAGGAGCAGGAAAAAGCAAAAAATTTCAGAATTGCACCTTGCAATGCGGAGAAATTACTGTTTGTGCATTTACAATATTCATTGATTTTTGCCATTGAAAAACGTCCAGAAATGATTGAAGCTACTGACTGAATGAAAGGAGCTGGCATCTCACTCTCTTTGAATCTTCTTTATCATGCTAAGAGGAGCAGGAAAAAGCAAAAAATTTCAGAATTGCACCTTGCAATGTGGAGAAATTACTGTTTGTGCATTTACAATATTCATTGATTTTTGCCATTGAAAAACATCATGTTATTCATATACCAGAAATGATTGAAGCTACTGACTGAATGAAAGGAGCTGGCATCTCACTCTCTTTGAATCTTCTTTATCATGCTAAGAGGAGCAGGAAAAAGCAAAAAATTTCAGAATTGCACCTTGCAATGCGGAGAAATTACTGTTTGTGCATTTACAATATTCATTGATTTTTGCCATTGAAAAACGTCCAGAAATGATTGAAGCTACTGACTGAATGAAAGGAGCTGGCATCTCACTCTCTTTGAATCTTCTTTATCATGCTAAGAGGAGCAGGAAAAAGCAAAAAATTTCAGAATTGCACCTTGCAATGCGGAGAAATTACTGTTTGTGCTTTTACAATATTCATTGATTTTTGCCATTGAAAAACATCATGTTATTCATATACCAGAAATGTTTGAAGCTACTGACTGAATGAAAGGAGCTGGCATCTCACTCTCTTTGAATCTTCTTTATCATGCTAAGAGGAGCAGGAAAAAGCAAAAAATTTCAGAATTGCACCTTGCAATGCGGAGAAATTACTGTTTGTGCATTTACAATATTCATTGATTTTTGCCATTGAAAAACGTCCAGAAATGATTGAAGCTACTGACTGAATGAATGGAGCTGGCATCTCACTCTCTTTGAATCTTCTTTATCATGCTAAGAGGAGCAGGAAAAAGCAAAAAATTTCAGAATTGCACCTTGCAATGCGGAGAAATTACTGTTTGTGCATTTACAATATTCATTGATTTTTGGTATTGAAAAACGTCCAGAAATGATTGAAGCTACTGACTGAATGAAAGGAGCTGGCATCTCACTCTCTTTGAATCTTCTTTATCATGCTAAGAGGAGCAGGAAAAAGCAAAAAATTTCAGAATTGCAACTTGCAATGCGGAGAAATTACTGTTTGTGCATTTACAATATTCATTGATTTTTGCCATTGAAAAACATCATGTTATTCATATACCAGAAATGATTGAAGCTACTGACTGAATGAAAGGAGCTGGCATCTCACTCTCTTTGAATCTTCTTTATCATGCTAAGAGGAGCAGGAAAAAGCAAAAAATTTCAGAATTGCACCTTGCAATGCGGAGAAATTACTGTTTGTGCATTTACAATATTCATTGATTTTTGCCATTGAAAAACGTCCAGAAATGATTGAAGCTACTGACTGAATGAAAGGAGCTGGCATCTCACTCTCTTTGAATCTTCTTTATCATGCTAAGAGGAGCAGGAAAAAGCAAAAAATTTCAGAATTGCACCTTGCAATGCGGAGAAATTACTGTTTGTGCTTTTACAATATTCATTGATTTTTGCCATTGAAAAACATCATGTTATTCATATACCAGAAATGTTTGAAGCTACTGACTGAATGAAAGGAGCTGGCATCTCACTCTCTTTGAATCTTCTTTATCATGCTAAGAGGAGCAGGAAAAAGCAAAAAATTTCAGAATTGCACCTTGCAATGCGGAGAAATTACTGTTTGTGCATTTACAATATTCATTGATTTTTGCCATTGAAAAACGTCCAGAAATGATTGAAGCTACTGACTGAATGAAAGGAGCTGGCATCTCACTCTCTTTGAATCTTCTTTATCATGCTAAGAGGAGCAGGAAAAAGCAAAAAATTTCAGAATTGCACCTTGCAATGCGGAGAAATTACTGTTTGTGCATTTACAATATTCATTGATTTTTGCCATTGAAAAACGTCCAGAAATGATTGAAGCTACTGACTGAATGAAAGGAGCTGGCATCTCACTCTCTTTGAATCTTCTTTATCATGCTAAGAGGAGCAGGAAAAAGCAAAAAATTTCAGAATTGCACCTTGCAATGCGGAGAAATTACTGTTTGTGCTTTTACAATATTCATTGATTTTTGCCATTGAAAAACATCATGTTATTCATATACCAGAAATGTTTGAAGCTACTGACTGAATGAAAGGAGCTGGCATCTCACTCTCTTTGAATCTTCTTTATCATGCTAAGAGGAGCAGGAAAAAGCAAAAAATTTCAGAATTGCACCTTGCAATGCGGAGAAATTACTGTTTGTGCATTTACAATATTCATTGATTTTTGCCATTGAAAAACGTCCAGAAATGATTGAAGCTACTGACTGAATGAAAGGAGCTGGCATCTCACTCTCTTTGAATCTTCTTTATCATGCTAAGAGGAGCAGGAAAAAGCAAAAAATTTCAGAATTGCACCTTGCAATGCGGAGAAATTACTGTTTGTGCATTTACAATATTCATTGATTTTTGCCATTGAAAAACGTCCAGAAATGATTGAAGCTACTGACTGAATGAAAGGAGCTGGCATCTCACTCTCTTTGAATCTTCTTTATCATGCTAAGAGGAGCAGGAAAAAGCAAAAAATTTCAGAATTGCACCTTGCAATGTGGAGAAATTACTGTTTGTGCATTTACAATATTCATTGATTTTTGCCATTGAAAAACATCATGTTATTCATATACCAGAAATGATTGAAGCTACTGACTGAATGAAAGGAGCTGGCATCTCACTCTCTTTGAATCTTCTTTATCATGCTAAGAGGAGCAGGAAAAAGCAAAAAATTTCAGAATTGCACCTTGCAATGCGGAGAAATTACTGTTTGTGCATTTACAATATTCATTGATTTTTGCCATTGAAAAACGTCCAGAAATGATTGAAGCTACTGACTGAATGAAAGGAGCTGGCATCTCACTCTCTTTGAATCTTCTTTATCATGCTAAGAGGAGCAGGAAAAAGCAAAAAATTTCAGAATTGCACCTTGCAATGCGGAGAAATTACTGTTTGTGCTTTTACAATATTCATTGATTTTTGCCATTGAAAAACATCATGTTATTCATATACCAGAAATGTTTGAAGCTACTGACTGAATGAAAGGAGCTGGCATCTCACTCTCTTTGAATCTTCTTTATCATGCTAAGAGGAGCAGGAAAAAGCAAAAAATTTCAGAATTGCACCTTGCAATGCGGAGAAATTACTGTTTGTGCATTTACAATATTCATTGATTTTTGCCATTGAAAAACGTCCAGAAATGATTGAAGCTACTGACTGAATGAATGGAGCTGGCATCTCACTCTCTTTGAATCTTCTTTATCATGCTAAGAGGAGCAGGAAAAAGCAAAAAATTTCAGAATTGCACCTTGCAATGCGGAGAAATTACTGTTTGTGCATTTACAATATTCATTGATTTTTGGTATTGAAAAACGTCCAGAAATGATTGAAGCTACTGACTGAATGAAAGGAGCTGGCATCTCACTCTCTTTGAATCTTCTTTATCATGCTAAGAGGAGCAGGAAAAAGCAAAAAATTTCAGAATTGCAACTTGCAATGCGGAGAAATTACTGTTTGTGCATTTACAATATTCATTGATTTTTGCCATTGAAAAACATCATGTTATTCATATACCAGAAATGATTGAAGCTACTGACTGAATGAAAGGAGCTGGCATCTCACTCTCTTTGAATCTTCTTTATCATGCTAAGAGGAGCAGGAAAAAGCAAAAAATTTCAGAATTGCACCTTGCAATGCGGAGAAATTACTGTTTGTGCATTTACAATATTCATTGATTTTTGCCATTGAAAAACGTCCAGAAATGATTGAAGCTACTGACTGAATGAAAGGAGCTGGCATCTCACTCTCTTTGAATCTTCTTTATCATGCTAAGAGGAGCAGGAAAAAGCAAAAAATTTCAGAATTGCACCTTGCAATGCGGAGAAATTACTGTTTGTGCTTTTACAATATTCATTGATTTTTGCCATTGAAAAACATCATGTTATTCATATACCAGAAATGTTTGAAGCTACTGACTGAATGAAAGGAGCTGGCATCTCACTCTCTTTGAATCTTCTTTATCATGCTAAGAGGAGCAGGAAAAAGCAAAAAATTTCAGAATTGCACCTTGCAATGCGGAGAAATTACTGTTTGTGCATTTACAATATTCATTGATTTTTGCCATTGAAAAACGTCCAGAAATGATTGAAGCTACTGACTGAATGAAAGGAGCTGGCATCTCACTCTCTTTGAATCTTCTTTATCATGCTAAGAGGAGCAGGAAAAAGCAAAAAATTTCAGAATTGCACCTTGCAATGCGGAGAAATTACTGTTTGTGCATTTACAATATTCATTGATTTTTGCCATTGAAAAACGTCCAGAAATGATTGAAGCTACTGACTGAATGAAAGGAGCTGGCATCTCACTCTCTTTGAATCTTCTTTATCATGCTAAGAGGAGCAGGAAAAAGCAAAAAATTTCAGAATTGCAACTTGCAATGCGGAGAAATTACTGTTTGTGCATTTACAATATTCATTGATTTTTGCCATTGAAAAACATCATGTTATTCATATACCAGAAATGATTGAAGCTACTGACTGAATGAAAGGAGCTGGCATCTCACTCTCTTTGAATCTTCTTTATCATGCTAAGAGGAGCAGGAAAAAGCAAAAAATTTCAGAATTGCACCTTGCAATGCGGAGAAATTACTGTTTGTGCATTTACAATATTCATTGATTTTTGCCATTGAAAAACGTCCAGAAATGATTGAAGCTACTGACTGAATGAAAGGAGCTGGCATCTCACTCTCTTTGAATCTTCTTTATCATGCTAAGAGGAGCAGGAAAAAGCAAAAAATTTCAGAATTGCACCTTGCAATGCGGAGAAATTACTGTTTGTGCTTTTACAATATTCATTGATTTTTGCCATTGAAAAACATCATGTTATTCATATACCAGAAATGTTTGAAGCTACTGACTGAATGAAAGGAGCTGGCATCTCACTCTCTTTGAATCTTCTTTATCATGCTAAGAGGAGCAGGAAAAAGCAAAAAATTTCAGAATTGCACCTTGCAATGCGGAGAAATTACTGTTTGTGCATTTACAATATTCATTGATTTTTGCCATTGAAAAACGTCCAGAAATGATTGAAGCTACTGACTGAATGAAAGGAGCTGGCATCTCACTCTCTTTGAATCTTCTTTATCATGCTAAGAGGAGAAGGAAAAAGCAAAAAATTTCAGAATTGCACCTTGCAATGCGGAGAAATTTCTCTTTGTGCATTTACAATATTCATTGATTTTTGCCATTGAAAAACGTCCAGAAATGATTGAAGCTACTGACTGAATGAAAGGAGCTGGCATCTCACTCTCTTTGAATCTTCTTTATCATGCTAAGAGGAGCAGGAAAAAGCAAAAAATTTCAGAATTGCACCTTGCAATGCGGAGAAATTACTGTTTGTGCATTTACAATATTCATTGATTTTTGCCATTGAAAAACATCATGTTATTCATATACCAGAAATGATTGAAGCTACTGACTGAATGAAAGGAGCTGGCATCTTACTCTCTTTGAATCTTCTTTGTCATGCTAAGAGGAGCAGGAAAAAGCAAAAAATTTCAGAATTGCACCTTGCAATGCGGAGAAATTACTGTTTGTGCATTTACAATATTCATTGATTTTTGCCATTGAAAAACGTCCAGAAATGATTGAAGCTACTGACTGAATGAAAGGAGCTGGCATCTCACTCTCTTTGAATCTTCTTTATCATGCTAAGAGGAGCAGGAAAAAGCAAAAAATTTCAGAATTGCACCTTGCAATGCGGAGAAATTACTGTTTGTGCATTTACAATATTCATTGATTTTTGCCATTGAAAAACGTCCAGAAATGATTGAAGCTACTGACTGAATGAAAGGAGCTGGCATCTCACTCTCTTTGAATCTTCTTTATCATGCTAAGAGGAGCAGGAAAAAGCAAAAAATTTCAGAATTGCACCTTGCAATGCGGAGAAATTACTGTTTGTGCATTTACAATATTCATTGATTTTTGCCATTGAAAAACATCATGTTATTCATATACCAGAAATGTTTGAAGCTACTGACTGAATGAAAGGAGCTGGCATCTCACTCTCTTTGAATCTTCTTTATCATGCTAAGAGGAGCAGGAAAAAGCAAAAAATTTCAGAATTGCACCTTGCAATGCGGAGAAATTACTGTTTGTGCATTTACAATATTCATTGATTTTTGCCATTGAAAAACGTCCAGAAATGATTGAAGCTACTGACTGAATGAAAGGAGCTGGCATCTCACTCTCTTTGAATCTTCTTTATCATGCTAAGAGGAGCAGGAAAAAGCAAAAAATTTCAGAATTGCACCTTGCAATGCGGAGAAATTACTGCTTGTGCATTTACAATATTCATTGATTTTTGCCATTGAAAAACGTCCAGAAATGATTGAAGCTACTGACTGAATGAAAGGAGCTGGCATCTCACTCTCTTTGAATCTTCTTTATCATGCTAAGAGGAGCAGGAAAAAGCAAAAAATTTCAGAATTGCACCTTGCAATGCGGAGAAATTACTCTTTGTGCATTTACAATATTCATTGATTTTTGCCATTGAAAAACATCATGTTATTCATATACCAGAAATGTTTGAAGCTACTGACTGAATGAAAGGAGCTGGCATCTCACTCTCTTTGAATCTTCTTTATCATGCTAAGAGGAGCAGGAAAAAGCAAAAAATTTCAGAATTGCACCTTGCAATGCGGAGAAATTACTGTTTGTGCATTTACAATATTCATTGATTTTTGCCATTGAAAAACATCATGTTATTCATATACCAGAAATGTTTGAAGCTACTGACTGAATGAAAGGAGCTGGCATCTCACTCTCTTTGAATCTTCTTTATCATGCTAAGAGGAGCAGGAAAAAGCAAAAAATTTCAGAATTGCACCTTGCAATGTGGAGAAATTACTGTTTGTGCATTTACAATATTCATTGATTTTTACCATTGAAAAACGTCCAGAAATGATTGAAGCTACTGACTGAATGAAAGTAGCTGGCATCTCACTCTCTTTGAATCTTCTTTATCATGCTAAGAGGAGCAGGAAAAAGCAAAAAATTTCAGACTTGCACCTTGCAATGCGGAGAAATTACTGTTTGTGCATTTACAATATTCATTGATTTTTGCCATTGAAAAACATCATGTTATTCATATACCAGAAATGTTTGAAGCTACTGACTGAATGAAAGGAGCTGGCATCTCACTCTCTTTGAATCTTCTTTATCATGCTCAGAGGAGCAGGAAAAAGCAAAAAATTTCAGAATTGCACCTTGCAATGCGGAGAAATTACTGTTTGTGCATTTACAATATTCATTGATTTTTGCCATTGAAAAACGTCCAGAAATGATTGAAGCTACTGACTGAATGAAAGGAGCTGGCATCTCACTCTCTTTGAATCTTCTTTATCATGCTAAGAGGAGCAGGAAAAAGCAAAAAATTTCAGAATTGCACCTTGCAATGCGGAGAAATTACTGTTTGTGCATTTACAATATTCATTGATTTTTGCCATTGAAAAACGTCCAGAAATGATTGAAGCTACTGACTGAATGAAAGGAGCTGGCATCTCACTCTCTTTGAATCTTCTTTATCATGCTAAGAGGAGCAGGAAAAATCAAAAAATTTCAGAATTGCACCTTGCAATGCGGAGAAATTACTGTTTGTGCATTTACAATATTCAATGATTTTTGCCATTGAAAAACATGTTATTCATATACCAGAAATGTTTGAAGCTACTGACTGAATGAAAGGAGCTGGCACCTCACTCTCTTTGAATCTTCTTTATCATGCTAAGAGGAGCGGGAAAAAGCAAAAAATTTCAGAATTGCACCTTGCAATGCGGAGAAATTACTGTTTGTGCATTTACAATATTCATTGATTTTTGCCATTGAAAAACATCCAGAAATGATTGAAGGTACTGACTGAATGAAAGGAGCTGGCATCTCACTCTCTTTGAATCTTCTTTATCATGCTAAGAGGAGCAGGAAAAAGCAAAAAATTTCAGAATTGCACCTTGCAATGCGGAGAAATTACTGTTTGTGCATTTACAATATTCATTGATTTTTGCCATTGAAAAACGTCCAGAAATGATTGAAGCTACTGACTGAATGAAAGGAGCTGGCATCTCACTCTCTTTGAATCTTCTTTATCATGCTAAGAGGAGCAGGAAAAAGCAAAAAATTTCAGAATTGCACCTTGCAATGCGGAGAAATTACAGTTTGTGCATTTACAATATTCATTGATTTTTGCCATTGAAAAACATCCAGAAATGATTGAAGCTACTGACTGAATGAAAGGAGCTGGCATCTCACTCTCTTTGAATCTTCTTTATCATGCTAAGAGGAGCAGGAAAAAGCAAAAAATTTCAGAATTGCACCTTGCAATGCGGAGAAATTACTGTTTGTGCATTTACAATATTCATTGATTTTTGCCATTGAAAAACGTCCAGAAATGATTGAAGCTACTGACTGAATGAAAGGAGCTGGCATCTCACTCTCTTTGAATCTTCTTTATCATGCTAAGAGGAGCAGGAAAAAGCAAAAAATTTCAGAATTGCACCTTGCAATGCGGAGAAATTACTGTTTGTGCATTTACAATATTCATTGATTTTTGCCATTGAAAAACATCATGTTATTCATATACCAGAAATGATAGAAGCTACTGACTGAATGAAAGGAGCTGGCATCTTACTCTCTTTGAATCTTCTTTGTCATGCTAAGAGGAGCAGGAAAAAGCAAAAAATTTCAGAATTGCACCTTGCAATGCGGAGAAATTACTGTTTGTGCATTTACAATATTCATTGATTTTTGCCATTGAAAAACGTCCAGAAATGATTGAAGCTACTGACTGAATGAAAGGAGCTGGCATCTCACTCTCTTTGAATCTTCTTTATCATGCTAAGAGGAGCAGGAAAAAGCAAAAAATTTCAGAATTGCACCTTGCAATGCGGAGAAATTACTGTTTGTGCATTTACAATATTCATTGATTTTTGCCATTGAAAAACATCATGTTATTCATATACCAGAAATGATAGAAGCTACTGACTGAATGAAAGGAGCTGGCATATTACTCTCTTTGAATCTTCTTTGTCATGCTAAGAGGAGCAGGAAAAAGCAAAAAATTTCAGAATTGCACCTTGCAATGTGGAGAAATTACTGTTTGTGCATTTACAATATTCATTGATTTTTACCATTGAAAAACGTCCAGAAATGATTGAAGCTACTGACTGAATGAAAGTAGCTGGCATCTCACTCTCTTTGAATCTTCTTTATCATGCTAAGAGGAGCAGGAAAAAGCAAAAAATTTCAGACTTGCACCTTGCAATGCGGAGAAATTACTGTTTGTGCATTTACAATATTCATTGATTTTTGCCATTGAAAAACATCATGTTATTCATATACCAGAAATGTTTGAAGCTACTGACTGAATGAAAGGAGCTGGCATCTCACTCTCTTTGAATCTTCTTTATCATGCTAAGAGGAGCAGGAAAAAGCAAAAAATTTCAGAATTGCACCTTGCAATGCGGAGAAATTACTGTTTGTGCATTTACAATATTCATTGATTTTTGCCATTGAAAAACGTCCAGAAATGATTGAAGCTACTGACTGAATGAAAGGAGCTGGCATCTCACTCTCTTTGAATCTTGTTTATCATGCTAAGAGGAGCAGGAAAAAGCAAAAAATTTCAGAATTGCACCTTGCAATGCGGAGAAATTACTGTTTGTGCATTTACAATATTCATTGATTTTTGCCATTGAAAAACGTCCAGAAATGATTGAAGCTACTGACTGAATGAAAGGAGCTGGCATCTCACTCTCTTTGAATCTTCTTTATAATGCTAAGAGGAGCAGGAAAAAGCAAAAAATTTCAGAATTGCACCTTGCAATGCGGAGAAATTACTGTTTGTGCATTTACAATATTCATTGATTTTTGCCATTGAAAAACATCATGTTATTCATATACCAGAAATGATTGAAGCTACTGACTGAATGAAAGGAGCTGGCATCTCACTCTCTTTGAATCTTCTTTATCATGCTAAGAGGAGCAGGAAAAAGCAAAAAATTTCAGAATTGCACCTTGCAATGCGGAGAAATTACTGTTTGTGCATTTACAATATTCATTGATTTTTGCCATTGAAAAACGTCCAGAAATGTTTGAAGCTACTGACTGAATGAAAGGAGCTGGCATCTCACTCTCTTTGAATCTTCTTTATCATGCTAGGATTAGCAGGAAAAAGCAAAAAATTTCAGAATTGCACCTTGCAATGTGGAGATATTACTGTTTGTGCATTTACAATATTCATTGATTTTTGCCATTGAAAAACGTCCAGAAATGTTTGAAGCTACTGACTGAATGAAAGGAGCTGGCATCTCACTCTCTTTGAATCTTCTTTATCATGCTAGGAGTAGCAGGAAAAAGCAAAAAATTTCAGAATTGCACCTTGCAATGTGGAGATATTACTGTTTGTGCATTTACAATATTCATTGATTTTTGCCATTGAAAAACGTCCAGAAATGTTTGAAGCTACTGACTGAATGAAAGGAGCTGGCATCTCACTCTCTTTGAATCTTCTTTATCATGCTAGGATTAGCAGGAAAAAGCAAAAAATTTCAGAATTGCACCTTGCAATGTGGAGATATTACTGTTTGTGCATTTACAATATTCATTGATTTTTGCCATTGAAAAACATCATGTTATTCATATACCAGAAATGTTTGAAGCTACTGACTGAATGAAAGGAGCTGACATCTCACTCTCTTTGAATCTTCTTTATCATGCTAGGATTAGCAGGAAAAAGCAAAAAATTTCAGAATTGCACCTTGCAATGTGGAGATATTACTGTTTGTGCATTTACAATATTCATTGATTTTTGCCATTGAAAAACGTCCAGAAATGTTTGAAGCTACTGACTGAATGAAAGGAGCTGGCATCTCACTCTATTTGAATCTTCTTTATCATCCTAGGATTAGCAGGAAAAAGCAAAAAATTTCAGCATTGCACCTTGCAATGTGGAGATATTACTGTTTGTGCATTTACAATATTCATTGATTTTTGCCATTGAAAAACATCCAGAAATGTTTATACCAGAAATGTTTGAAGCTACTGACTGAATGAAAGGAGCTGGCATCTCACTCTCTTTGAATCTTCTTTATCATGCTAAGAGGAGCAGGAAAAAGCAAAAAATTTCAGAATTGCACTTTGCAATGCGGAGAAATTACTGTTTGTGCATTTACAATATTCATTGATTTTTGCCATTGAAAAACGTCCAGAAATGACTGAAGCTACTGACTGAATGAAAGGAGCTGGCATCTCACTCTCTTTGAATCTTCTTTATCATGCTAAGAGGAGCAGGAAAAAGCAAAAAATTTCAGAATTGCATCTTGCAATGCGGAGAAATTACTGTTTGTGCATTTACAATATTCATTGATTTTTGCCATTGAAAAACGTCCAGAAATGATTGAAGCTACTGACTGAATGAAAGGAGCTGGCATCTCACTCTCTTTGAATCTTCTTTATCATGCTAAGAGGAGCAGGAAAAAGCAAAAAATTTCAGAATTGCACCTTGCAATGCGGAGAAATTACTGTTTGTGCATTTACAATATTCATTGATTTTTGCCATTGAAAAACATCATGTTATTCATATACCAGAAATGATTGAAGCTACTGACTGAATGAAAGGAGCTGGCATCTCACTCTCTTTGAATCTTCTTTATCATGCTAAGAGGAGCAGGAAAAAGCAAAAAATTTCAGAATTGCACCTTGCAATGCGGAGAAATTACTGTTTGTGCATTTACAATATTCATTGATTTTTGCCATTGAAAAACATCCAGAAATGATTGAAGCTACTGACTGAATGAAAGGAGCTGGCATCTCACTCTCTTTGAATCTTCTTTATCATGCTAAGAGGAGCAGGAAAAAGCAAAAAATTTCAGAATTGCACCTTGCAATGCGGAGAAATTACTGTTTGTGCATTTACAATATTCATTGATTTTTGCCATTGAAAAACGTCCAGAAATGATTGAAGCTACTGACTGAATGAAAGGAGCTGGCATCTCACTCTCTTTGAATCTTCTTTATCATGCTAGGATTAGCAGGAAAAAGCAAAAAATTTCAGAATTGCACCTTGCAATGTGGAGATATTACTGTTTGTGCATTTACAATATTCATTGAATTTTGCCATTGAAAAACGTCCAGAAATGTTTGAAGCTACTGACTGAATGAAAGGAGCTGGCATCTCACTCTATTTGAATCTTCTTTATCATGCTAGGATTAGCAGGAAAAAGCAAAAAATTTCAGAATTGCACCTTGCAATGTGGAGATATTACTGTTTGTGCATTTACAATATTCATTGATTTTTGCAATTGAAAAACGTCCAGAAATGTTTATACCAGAAATGTTTGAAGCTACTGACTGAATGAAAGGAGCTGGCATCTCACTCTCTTTGAATCTTGTTTATCATGCTAAGAGGAGCAGGAAAAAGCAAAAAATTTCAGAATTGCACCTTGCAATGCGGAGAAATTACTGTTTGTGCATTTACAATATTCATTGATTTTTGCCATTGAAAAACGTCCAGAAATGATTGAAGCTACTGACTGAATGAAAGGAGCTGGCATCTCACTCTCTTTGAATCTTCTTTATCATGCTAAGAGGAGCAGGAAAAAGCAAAAAATTTCAGAATTGCACCTTGCAATGCGGAGAAATTACTGTTTGTGCATTTACAATATTCATTGATTTTTGCCATTGAAAAACATCATGTTATTCATATACCAGAAATGATTGAAGCTACTGACTGAATGAAAGGAGCTGGCATCTCACTCTCTTTGAATCTTCTTTATCATGCTAAGAGGAGCAGGAAAAAGCAAAAAATTTCAGAATTGCACCTTGCAATGCGGAGAAATTACTGCTTGTGCATTTACAATATTCATTGATTTTTGCCATTGAAAAACGTCCAGAAATGTTTGAAGCTACTGACTGAATGAAAGGAGCTGGCATCTCACTCTCTTTGAATCTTCTTTATCATGCTAGGATTAGCAGGAAAAAGCAAAAAATTTCAGAATTGCACCTTGCAATGTGGAGATATTACTGTTTGTGCATTTACAATATTCATTGATTTTTGCCATTGAAAAACGTCCAGAAATGTTTGAAGCTACTGACTGAATGAAAGGAGCTGGCATCTCACTCTCTTTGAATCTTCTTTATCATGCTAGGAGTAGCAGGAAAAAGCAAAAAATTTCAGAATTGCACCTTGCAATGTGGAGATATTACTGTTTGTGCATTTACAATATTCATTGATTTTTGCCATTGAAAAACGTCCAGAAATGTTTGAAGCTACTGACTGAATGAAAGGAGCTGGCATCTCACTCTCTTTGAATCTTCTTTATCATGCTAAGAGGAGCAGGAAAAAGCAAAAAATTTCAGAATTGCATCTTGCAATGCGGAGAAATTACTGTTTGTGCATTTACAATATTCATTGATTTTTGCCATTGAAAAACGTCCAGAAATGATTGAAGCTACTGACTGAATGAAAGGAGCTGGCATCTCACTCTCTTTGAATCTTCTTTATCATGCTAAGAGGAGCAGGAAAAAGCAAAAAATTTCAGAATTGCACCTTGCAATGCGGAGAAATTACTGTTTGTGCATTTACAATATTCATTGATTTTTGCCATTGAAAAACATCATGTTATTCATATACCAGAAATGATTGAAGCTACTGACTGAATGAAAGGAGCTGGCATCTCACTCTCTTTGAATCTTCTTTATCATGCTAAGAGGAGCAGGAAAAAGCAAAAAATTTCAGAATTGCACCTTGCAATGCGGAGAAATTACTGTTTGTGCATTTACAATATTCATTGATTTTTGCCATTGAAAAACATCCAGAAATGATTGAAGCTACTGACTGAATGAAAGGAGCTGGCATCTCACTCTCTTTGAATCTTCTTTATCATGCTAAGAGGAGCAGGAAAAAGCAAAAAATTTCAGAATTGCACCTTGCAATGCGGAGAAATTACTGTTTGTGCATTTACAATATTCATTGATTTTTGCCATTGAAAAACGTCCAGAAATGATTGAAGCTACTGACTGAATGAAAGGAGCTGGCATCTCACTCTCTTTGAATCTTCTTTATCATGCTAGGATTAGCAGGAAAAAGCAAAAAATTTCAGAATTGCACCTTGCAATGTGGAGATATTACTGTTTGTTCATTTACAATATTCATTGAATTTTGCCATTGAAAAACGTCCAGAAATGTTTGAAGCTACTGACTGAATGAAAGGAGCTGGCATCTCACTCTATTTGAATCTTCTTTATCATGCTAGGATTAGCAGGAAAAAGCAAAAAATTTCAGAATTGCACCTTGCAATGTGGAGATATTACTGTTTGTGCATTTACAATATTCATTGATTTTTGCCATTGAAAAACGTCCAGAAATGTTTATACCAGAAATGTTTGAAGCTACTGACTGAATGAAAGGAGCTGGCATCTCACTCTCTTTGAATCTTCTTTATCATGCTAAGAGGAGCAGGAAAAAGCAAAAAATTTCAGAATTGCACCTTGCAATGCGGAGAAATTACTTTTTGTGCATTTACAATATTCATTGATTTTTGCCATTGAAAAACGTCCAGAAATGACTGAAGCTACTGACTGAATGAAAGGAGCTGGCATCTCACTCTCTTTGAATCTTCTTTACCATGCTAAGAGGAGCAGGAAAAAGCCAAAAAATTCAGAATTGCACCTTGCAATGCGGAGAAATTACTGTTTGTGCATTTACAATATTCATTGATTTTTGCCATTGAAAAACATCATGTTATTCATATACCAGAAATGTTTGAAGCTACTGACTGAATGAAAGGAGCTGACATCTCACTCTCTTTGAATCTTCTTTATCATGCTAGGATTAGCAGGAAAAAGCAAAAAATTTCAGAATTGCACCTTGCAATGTGGAGATATTACTGTTTGTGCATTTACAATATTCATTGATTTTTGCCAATGAAAAACGTCCAGAAATGTTTGAAGCTACTGACTGAATGAAAGGAGCTGGCATCTCACTCTATTTGAATCTTCTTTATCATGCTAGGATTAGCAGGAAAAAGCAAAAAATTTCAGCATTGCACCTTGCAATGTGGAGATATTACTGTTTGTGCATTTACAATATTCATTGATTTTTGCCATTGAAAAACGTCCAGAAATGTTTATACCAGAAATGTTTGAAGCTACTGACTGAAAGAAAGGAGCTGGCATCTCACTCTCTTTGAATCTTCTTTATCATGCTAAGAGGAGCAGGAAAAAGCAAAAAATTTCAGAATTGCATCTTGCAATGCGGAGAAATTACTGTTTGTGCATTTACAATATTCATTGATTTTTGCCATTGAAAAACGTCCAGAAATGACTGAAGCTACTGACTGAATGAAAGGAGCTGGCATCTCACTCTCTTTGAATCTTCTTTATCATGCTAAGAGGAGCAGGAAAAACCAAAAAATTTCAGAATTGCATCTTGCAATGCGGAGAAATTACTGTTTGTGCATTTACAATATTCATTGATTTTTGCCATTGAAAAACGTCCAGAAATGATTGAAGCTACTGACTGAATGAAAGGAGCTGGCATCTCACTCTCTTTGAATCTTCTTTATCATGCTAAGAGGAGCAGGAAAAAGCAAAAAATTTCAGAATTGCACCTTGCAATGCGGAGAAATTACTGTTTGTGCATTTACAATATTCATTGATTTTTGCCATTGAAAAACATCATGTTATTCATATACCAGAAATGATTGAAGCTACTGACTGAATGAAAGGAGCTGGCATCTCACTCTCTTTGAATCTTCTTTATCATGCTAAGAGGAGCAGGAAAAAGCAAAAAATTTCAGAATTGCACCTTGCAATGCGGAGAAATTACTGTTTGTGCATTTACAATATTCATTGATTTTTGCCATTGAAAAACGTCCAGAAATGATTGAAGCTACTGACTGAATGAAAGGAGCTGGCATCTCACTCTCTTTGAATCTTCTTTATCATGCTAAGAGGAGCAGGAAAGAGCAAAAAATTTCAGAATTGCACCTTGCAATGCGGAGAAATTACTGTTTGTGCATTTACAATATTCATTGATTTTTGCCATTGAAAAACGTCCAGAAATGATTGAAGCTACTGACTGAATGAAAGGAGCTGGCATCTCACTCTCTTTGAATCTTCTTTATCATGCTAGGATTAGCAGGAAAAAGCAAAAAATTTCATAATTGCACCTGGCAATGTGGAGATATTACTGTTTTTGCATTTACAATATTCATTGAATTTTGCCATTGAAAAACGTCCAGAAATGTTTGAAGCTACTGACTGAATGAAAGGAGCTGGCATCTCACTCTATTTGAATCTTCTTTATCATGCTAGGATTAGCAGGAAAAAGCAAAAAATTTCAGAATTGCACCTTGCAATGTGGAGATATTACTGTTTGTGCATTTACAATATTCATTGATTTTTGCCATTGAAAAACGTCCAGAAATGTTTATACCAGAAATGTTTGAAGCTACTGACTGAATGAAAGGAGCTGGCATCTCACTCTCTTTGAATCTTCTTTATCATGCTAGGATTAACAGGAAAAAGCTAAAAATTTCAGAATTGCACCTTGCAATGTGGAGATATTACTGTTTGTGCATTTACAATATTCATTGATTTTTGCCATTGAAAAACATGTTTTTCATATACCAGAAATGTTTGAAGCTACTGACTGAATGAAAGGAGCTGGCATCTCACTCTCTTTGAATCTTCTTTATCATGCCAGGAAAAAACAAAAAATTTCAGAATTGCACCTTGCAATGTGGAGATATTACTGTTTGTGCATTTACAATATTCATTGATTTTTGCCATTGAAAAACATGTGTTTTTCATATACCAGAAATGTTTGAAGCTACTGACTGAATGAAAGGAGCTGGCATCTCACTCTCTTTGAATCTTCTTTATCATGCTAGGATTAGCAGGAAAAAGCAAAAAATTTCAGAATTGCACCTTGCAATGTGGAGATATTACTGTTTGTGCATTTACAATATTCATTGATTTTTGCCATTGAAAAACATGTTTTTCATATACCAGAAATGTTTGAAGCTACTGACTGAATGAAAGGAGCTGGCATCTCACTCTCTTTGAATCTTCTTTTCATGCTAGGATTAACAGGAAAAAGCAAAAAATTTCAGAATTGCACCTTGCAATGTGGAGATATTACTGTTTTTGCATTTACAATATTCATTGAATTTTGCCATTGAAAAACGTCCAGAAATGATTGAAGCTACTGACTGAATGAAAGGAGCTGGCATCTCACTCTCTTTGAATCTTCTTTATCATGCTAAGAGGAGCAGGAAAAAGCAAAAAATTTCAGAATTGCACCTTGCAATGCGGAGAAATTACTGTTTGTGCATTTACAATATTCATTGATTTTTGCCATTGAAAAACATCATGTTATTCATATATCAGAAATGATTGAAGCTACTGACTGAATGAAAGGAGCTGGCATCTCACTCTCTTTGAATCTTCTTTATCATGCTAAGAGGAGCAGGAAAAAGCAAAAAATTTCAGAATTGCACCTTGCAATGCGGAGAAATTACTGTTTGTGCATTTACAATATTCATTGATTTTTGCCATTGAAAAACGTCCAGAAATGATTGAAGCTACTGACTGAATGAAAGGAGCTGGCATCTCACTCTCTTTGAATCTTCTTTATCATGCTAAGAGGAGCAGGAAAAAGCAAAAAATTTCAGAATTGCATCTTGCAATGCGGAGAAATTACTGTTTGTGCATTTACAATATTCATTGATTTTTGCCATTGAAAAACGTCCAGAAATGATTGAAGCTACTGACTGAATGAAAGGAGCTGGCATCTCACTCTCTTTGAATCTTCTTTATCATGCTAAGAGGAGCAGGAAAAAGCAAAAAATTTCAGAATTGCGCCTTGCAATGCGGAGAAATTACTGTTTGTGCATTTACAATATTCATTGATTTTTGCCATTGAAAAACGTCCAGAAATGATTGAAGCTACTGACTGAATGAAAGGAGCTGGCATCTCACTCTCTTTGAATCTTCTTTATCATGCTAAGAGGAGCAGGAAAAAGCAAAAAATTTCAGAATTGCACCTTGCAATGCGGAGAAATTACTGTTTGTGCATTTACAATATTCATTGATTTTTGCCATTGAAAAACATCATGTTATTCATATACCAGAAATGATTGAAGCTACTGACTGAATGAAAGGAGCTGGCATCTCACTCTCTTTGAATCTTCTTTATCATGCTAAGAGGAGCAGGAAAAAGCAAAAAATTTCAGAATTGCACCTTGCAATGCGGAGAAATTACTGTTTGTGCATTTACAATATTCATTGATTTTTGCCATTGAAAAACGTCCAGAAATGACTGAAGCTACTGACTGAATGAAAGGAGCTGGCATCTCACTCTCTTTGAATCTTCTTTATCATGCTAAGAGGAGCAGGAAAAAGCAAAAAATTTCAGAATTGCACCTTGCAATGCGGAGAAATTACAGTTTGTGCATTTACAATATTCATTGATTTTTGCCATTGAAAAACGTCCAGAAATGATTAAAGCTACTGACTGAATGAAAGGAGCTGGCATCTCACTCTCTTTGAATCTTCTTTATCATGCTAAGAGGAGCAGGAAAAAGCAAAAAATTTCAGAATTGCACCTTGCAATGCGGAGAAATTACTGTTTGTGCATTTACAATATTCATTGATTTTTGCCATTGAAAAACATCATGTTATTCATATACCAGAAATGATTGAAGCTACTGACTGAATGAAAGGAGCTGGCATCTCACTCTCTTTGAATCTTCTTTATCATGCTAAGAGGAGCAGGAAAAAGCAAAAAATTTCAGAATTGCACCTTGCAATGCGGAGAAATTACTGTTTGTGCATTTACAATATTCATTGATTTTTGCCATTGAAAAACGTCCAGAAATGATTGAAGCTACTGACTGAATGAAAGGAGCTGGCATCTCACTCTCTTTGAATCTTCTTTATCATGCTTAGAGGAGCAGGAAAAAGCAAAAAATTTCAGAATTGCATCTTGCAATGCGGAGAAATTACTGTTTGTGCATTTACAATATTCATTGATTTTTGCCATTGAAAAACGTCCAGAAATGATTGAAGCTACTGACTGAATGAAAGGAGCTGGCATCTCACTCTCTTTGAATCTTCTTTATCATGCTAAGAGGAGCAGGAAAAAGCAAAAAATTTCAGAATTGCACCTTGCAATGCGGAGAAATTACTGTTTGTGCATTTACAATATTCATTGATTTTTGCCATTGAAAAACGTCCAGAAATGATTGAAGCTACTGACTGAATGAAAGGAGCTGGAATCTCACTCTCTTTGAATCTTCTTTATCATGCTAAGAGGAGCAGGAAAAAGCAAAAAATTTCAGAATTGCAACTTGCAATGCGGAGAAATTACTGTTTGTGCATTTACAATATTCATTGATTTTTGCCATTGAAAAACATCATGTTATTCATATACCAGAAATGATTGAAGCTACTGACTGAATGAAAGGAGCTGGCATCTCACTCTCTTTGAATCTTCTTTATCATGCTAAGAGGAGCAGGAAAAAGCAAAAA